>NW_021620970.1:2987265-3020663 GCF_004785775.1 Grammomys surdaster | reverse complement strand
AGAGAGAGAGAGAGAGAGAGAGAGAGAGAGAGAGAGAGAGAGAGAGAGAACACTCTACTGTGACCATTTAGCTTTCCCTTATGTAAATATACTTGAGGTTGACCATTGCTGGGTTCACGCCTGAGGAAAAAAGTTTCCTCTCTCAGCAGCCATTATTTTCTTGTAGCTTTTCATTTGCATATGAGGCCATGTGAGATTTACACCATTATGTTAAGGTGGCCATATCCTTGAGATTCCATGAGTACAGCATTCTTGCCATGTAGAAGACATTACATGGCAGCAGGCATTCTTGTCCTCTGGTTCTTACACTTTCTGAAGTTCTGAGTCTTAGGTATAAGGTTGCAATGTAGATTCAGTGCACCAAATGATCACTTATGGTCTGCATTTGAACTTGTAAGTTTCTGTACTAGCCGTCTCCTTCAGGACTAGAGAGATGACTCAGATATAAAAGGCTCCAGATCACAGCTTAAAAAAGAACATGAGTTTGGTTCCTCCTATTTTTTCCATTTTATTCATTTAATTATCAGAGAATAACTTTGAACCAAGTATTTTTACTTCAATTGCATATTTGTCTCTGCTTCTACCTTCCTTCTCCCTGGTTCATCAACTACAAGTTCCTATTCTGACCATGCTCTACCTCATCACAGATCTGTAAGGGACACAGCCATTTGGTCATTGAATGAAAGTTCTGAAACTAGTAGTCTAAGAAAATCTTTCCCTTCCTATTTTTTTCTTACTCAAGTATCAAGTTTCTCATATGGAAAGTTAACGTAAATAGGTGGAGTTATGCTATTGTTCAGTTCATCAGGATTTTGAATCGTACATGTTCTGAGTGCTTCTAACACATTCTTTTTCTCACATGTTTTTTTGAATTTTAGTTCCAATTTATTGGGCTTTTTAGTATGTACAGAGACACTTCACTGTTTTTAGTTTTTATATGTGTCTGTGTCTGTGGGTACACCTGTGTGTACCCTCATGTGTGAAGACAGGAGGAAACTCTTAGGTATCATTCCCAGCTGCTCTTTATCTTTATTTTGAGACAGACCTGGAGCTCTACAGCTCAGCCAGTTTGATCAGGTAGAGAAACCAGGACCTGTCTGTACCCACTTCTCCAACACTAAGATTTCAAGCATGACCCCTATATTAGCTGTTTGTACTTGAGCTCTTGGTATTGTACGTAAGTCCTCTTATCTATACTTTACATACTGAGCCTTCTACCTAGTCTCTATCATTAGTTTTTTAACACCATGTTCACTATATTCTATTACCCTATATTTGAATATCCTCTCTTCTGCTGCTTCATAAAACTGCCCTTTCTGAGATTTTTAATCCTATATCTACTTTTAAATCATTCAACATATTTTATGGTTTTAGAATATATATATATTAATATATATTTATATATATATATATATATTCCTTTCACAAATAGTTGTGTTCATATGATGATATGATGTTATATTTTTCTTTTATAAGTTTGTAGTCCTCAATAAGAGATCCTTGTATCTGTCATATATATTATATATGCTTCATCTAAGAGACCTTAGATGAAATGCCCTACAGTGGAGAGAGGGAACTTGTAGAGCCCACCTCCAGCAGAAAGACAGGGCATCAAGTGAGGGATAGAGTTACCACCCCACAGTCAAACTCTGAACCATAACTGTTCCTGTCTTAAAGAACTGCAGGGATGGAAATGGAGAGGAACCTGAGGAAAAGAAGGTCCAGCCACAGGCCCAAAGTGGGATCCAGCTCAAGGGGAGAACCCAAGGCCTGACACTATTACTGAGGCTGTGGATCTCTCACAAAAAGGAACCTACCATGACTGCTCTCCAAAAGACCCAACAGGCAACTGAAAGATTCAGATGCAGATATTTGCACCCAGCCAATGGACAGAAGCTCTTGACTCTTGTGGTTGAATCAGGGAAAAGCTGGAGGAAGCTGAGGATGAGGGAGACCCTGTAAGAGGACCAGCAGTCTCAATTAACCTGGACCCTGGAGATCTCTCAAATTGTGGACCACCAACCAGGCAGCATACACCAGCTGATATGAGGCCCCCAGCACACATACAGCAGAGGACTTTTGGATCTGGGTTCAGTCAGAGAAGATGTACATAACCCTCAAGAGACTGGAGACTCAAGAAAGTTTAGAGGTCTGGTGAGGTGGGGAATGGGAGGATGGGGACATCCTCGTGGAGACAGAGGTGAGGAGGAGGTATGGGCTGTGGAAGAGTAAAATCTGAGGTGTAAAAAAATAAAAATAAAATAAGAGACTAAGTAAAAATAGAAAAAAATCTATGCTTAAACTCTTAACACTTTGTCAGTGTCATTTTCATCCTTAAAAGCTATGTAATATGATGTATATTATTTCCTAAATTTACCTATAAAATAACTATGAAGGATATTTGAATCTTTGATAAAATCTTCATGAAATTTTGAAATAGTTGCCTTTATTCTCCTAAGCAGTTAATTATATCAAATTGTATTCACAAAAAACGGATGCTGAAATACATTTTACATTATATTATATAATTTGTTAAACATTATAAAACAGTGTATTTTTATTAGATACCAAATAATGATCATAAACATAAATTAGAATTCCTTGTTAGTTATTACCTCATACATTTTATTTCTTCTAAGTACAGAAGAAAAAAATCAGCCCATCAAAAGAATCTATAAAAAAAGCAATCAAATAATAAAGTCTATCTATAACTACTATTGTTCATGCAGTTAATACAGAGACTCTAAAATATTATACATTGAGCCCTTCTTACCCTATGTAAAATCAAATATTCCAAGAAGTGAGTAACTATATCAATAGAAGGGAATATTACCCAGTATAGAATCCAGCAGGTATGGTGTTAATTTTAATCAATGAGACACAGACAAACAAAAGCTGCATGGACTTACAAGTGGCGTCAATTGGAAATAGAGAGGATAATGGTTGTCACCAAGAGCTGAGAGGATGTGAGAAAGAGAAGGAGGCAGATGTTGCTCAGTGATTTCAGTAATTCAAGGCAAAAGAATGGATTCAATAGATTGATTATATGTGGCAACTCTAGTTAATAACACTATTTTATATGCTTCACAAATGAAAAGAGAATTAAAAAATGAACCAACCTTCTTACCTAAAAAAAGTGAAAGGATAGCAGTGAGGTACTGTTAGGATTAATCATTTCAATGTTCTTTTGTACACACATGTTCAAGCATCCCATTGTGCATAAAAACGTTTTAAATTTATTTGTAAATTTAAAGGAAATGCGTCTAAAGGGAAAGAAGTAAATTCCATTGAGAATTCAAAGGAAAAACACATTACTTATGATGGGAGAAATCTTGGAAGGACAATTATTTAGTAATTTTGCCAAGAATTTCCAGATGAGATGAGTTTAAAAATTGGGAGGAACTGGGAACAGTACATCAATCCTTGTATGTCACTTTCTGGCTTCTGCCTCCACAGAAGAAAAACACAAGTCCACCACACATAGGTTTCAATATCCCTTTAAATGCCAAAAAAAAAATGTTGTAATATAAAAGATTTTGTAATCACTCAAGTAAATTTTCATTCATCTCATCATTTCACAACCATAAAATAAATACAATATTTTTATCATTAAAACTTTTGTTGGGACAAAAAAAAATCTATAATCTTCTTTACAGAAATTTCCAAGAGCAGTATGAAGACAGTTGAAAAATCATTGATGGCACTTTTACCACACTTGCTATAAATGCCCATCCTCCTGACAATGTAGTAATAGAACATGTGCCTGCTTGACTGAGAGCAAATCCTGTCAATAGTGATGGCCCAGTTTAAGCACTGTTGAGGCTCCCTGTGCACTGTAAAGCCAACACACAATTTATCACACTGAAGGCTGGAACGTTCACAAAGTTCAAGGAATTCTCCATGTGACAAAGATGAACTAGCAAATCAACTAAATTTCAGGTACTCATATGTCTTTGAACCCTTTCCCTTTGGAGACAAATAAGTCTACATGTAAAAACAAAAACAGATCTACTGTACGGACCCACTGCTAAGAATCTAGATACCTCCTGACTAAATGTGCACTATGTTCTTTGAATAAGAATAGAAGCAGAGTCAGGTTTCCTGGGTAGCTGGATAGCTGGCTGACTCATATTTTCTCTGAATCAATGCTTACTTCTGTGCAATTTATTCACACAGAGCAATGTCTAAACATTCAGCTATACGCTAAAGACTATGAGAGACTACAAGCCTGGTGAACAAAAGTGAACATAAGAGATTTTCACCGTTACTGATTTGGAATAAAAAAAATTGGAAAGGGAGAAATTTTAAAAATTATATAAAAAATAACTGTGGCAGATCTGTACATTAGTCAACTACTACTATTGTACAATAGTAATTAGTGTATTATTCAAACATGGGCAAAGCAAACTGATCATACTGTTTTATTATGAATATATGTGGGAGGACTAGAAAGGCTGTATAGAGGGAGACTTTAAGTTACCAATCAATTTGTTAAATCAAGCCCTTTCAACTACAAGTGTAGGCCCACCCATGGAGCTCTTGAGAGAATATCTGAGAAGATTATAGGTTTTTCTATAGTCAACTTTTAATTGCATCAGTAGTTAACCTTTTAATTTCATCAGTAGTTATGGATTTAACAGTAAATATGGGTCCACTATTTAAGAATAGTTGAACCGTGAACCTAGAAAAGGAAACCAGAAAAGTCAAATCACGATGTGCTAGGCAATTGAGCAACTGTCTCCAGCGACATGCAAACAACAAAACCGATCTTCATAAGATAACAACTCTTCTTGCATGTCTATCGTCTTAACTCTACAGAAGTTAAAATTTTCCCAGCTTTTAGCTCATGCAAAAGATTTACTCTGAAAATCCAATCCCTAGTTAAGCTAAAAGGCAAAACATGCCACTTTTAAAAGCTAAGTGCATCTATTTTTTGCCTAAAATTAGAACTGTATTTTCATTTGCAATTTACATTATTGCTTTGAGCAGGATGAAACAATAATGTCTTAGTTTTTGTTGTAATGAATAAGAGTATCATTTATAGTTCTTGCTGCAAATTTCAAGCTTACAGGTTTTAGAAATGTCACTCAAATTAAAATCATTTCCCCTCAGCAGATGATTGGAAGGTACTTTTTTTTTAATCTCTATACCATCTTAAAAATTAAAGCCAATTTTCCTCCAGTTACTAGTTTTCTCAACGTCTTCCTTCATTCTGCATATGCAAAATGCATCTTTAGTCAGAAACACACAAGGAGACATCATATGCTTTGTAATATATATGGCAAAATTGTAAGGTAAGTACTTTATTACTTGGATGCAATGTCATAGGATTTATGCCTCATACATTTTTGATATTTTTATTTTAGATTTTCTTTGCATATATATGTGTGTGTGTTTGTATATATATATATATATATATATATATATATATATATATATAATTTCTCATTAAAATCCACAGAAAGTATTGAGATAAAATATCTTCATTTGATTAAAAAAAAATAGGTAAAAACGTAAAGTTCCCATCTGGCAGCATTGCTGCTTACACACACTATCTTTCCTATGCAAATTTGGCTTTATTCAAAGAAAAGGCAAGGGAGAAACACCATGTGCCTTGTTGCTCTGTGAATTCTCCAGACGGCAAGTGTCTGAGAAGCTGCCAGACCTTTGATTTGTTTTGTAATCCTCAAGCTCTTATAAAGGACCTTGACATTCTGCTTCCACTCCTCGGTACACATACCTATTAAGCATCAGACTTTAATGATTTTGGAACTATAACTGGAAAATTGCTTTGCTCATCCTTCTGATGTCACAGACTTTATAATACAATTCTTCCTTTTCCTTCTTTACTCTAGGGTGACATTGAGGGAACATACTTCAAAATCCCCTTTTTTTTCCTCTCTCTCTTTCTCCCTCTCTCCCCTAGTTTTCTGTTTGGTTCCCTGGATACATCGTGCTTCTTCCAGCATCCTTATGTTCCCTCAAATTCACAAAACTGCCCTGCCCCCTGACTGTAAGTCATTATCGAGAAAGAAGTCATTTTGTGAGCTGATTTCCCGTCTCATGCATAGTGCATACAAAGCACCTCATTACACATCCACATGGCTAGTAAATCTCAGCTACGTGATGACAACTGAGGAGCCCCTGCACTCAACCATCCCTTGTTTCTTCATCCTCTCACATGTACTCCTACAAGAAAAAATAATCTACAGGATGAATGCGCCTTACTGGCATCTCATATCCAACTCCCAGTAGCCCCCCCTCCCCAGCCCCCCTCACCCTATTCTTGCTCTTATCTCTATCCTTTTCAGTGACATCCTGTTCTCTCACATCCAACACCTCCTTCAAACCAGGCTCATACCCGCCTCTTACTCATTCTTTGAACCTCCTAAAGAAGCCATTTGCATTTAGTAAGCTATTTTCATATTTTCTGCAACCTCGCAGGAAAAAAATATTTTATTGATCCATGAATGTCACAGCATTTCTAAGATGATGACATTTACAGAATTTTTAACATGGGCGATGTTTAGTTTGGGGCAAGACAGATAACAGACAGGACACTTGTGAAGATGTTCTTTATGCACCTCAGAATCTTGTGGTATCAGATAGCACATGAATCTCTCTAGCAAGTCTTATGATACATACAGCCTAAAAATATAACCAACTAGGCCAAAATGAAGTTGAATAAAGAAAAATATTGATTATGAAAGCGAGAAAGACATTAAAATTATAGCTAAACCATTGTCAGGGGAAGGCTCCAAGGTTTGACACTATTACTGATGCTATATTGTGTGCTTACAGACAAGGGCCTAGCATGGCTGCCCTACCAGAGGTCCAACAAGCAGCTGACTGAGACAGAAACAGATACTTACACCCAACCAATAGTCTGAATTCCAGGACCCCTGTGGTTGAATTAGGGAAAGGCTGGATAAAGTTGAAGAGGAAGGCGACCCAATAGGAAGATCAGCAGTCTCAACAAACCTGCACTCCTGGAGATCTCTCAGACACTGAGGCAACAACCAGGCAGCATACTCTAGCTTGTCTGAGACCCCGAACACATATACAGCAGAGGACTTCCTGGTCTGGTCTCAATGAGAGAAGATGCACCTAACCCTTGAGAAACTTGAGGCCTCAAGGAATGGGGAGGCCTGGCAGGAAATAGAGGGTGCACGGGAGTGGAGACATCCTTTTGTAGATAGGGAATGAGGAATAGGATGAGGAACTGTCAAAGGGCAGAACGGTTGGGGGATAACGACTGGACTATGAAAAAGATTAAAGATAATGATTAAAAAATCTGTGCATATGAGATCTTTTGACTACATTATGCATGTACATCATAGATGTGACTTGTACCCTCGGATGACAGAAAAGGCTCCCCCGGAGCCAGAGTTTCATATAGTTATGAACTACTGAATGCTGGAAACCAAATCCAGGCCCTTCACAATAACGACAAATGTTTTTAATCAATGTGCCATCTCTTCATTCCCTAGATTTGACACATTAGTCATGAGCAATATCAAGTTAATTTTATGTGGATAATTATATTATAGCAATAGTGTATTTATCAGTGAAAGGGCCTTTCCACATGATAAGGAAATAGGATTTGTATGTGGGTAAAGGGTTACAAAGACTTCGCCACTTTGTGTAATTTTGTATCTTTGTATATAAATATAAAGGAGATAGTAAGAGGAATAAGATAGGAGAGTTAAAGTTTACTCAAATAATAGAAAAGAGCTGAAAACCAGTAAAGAAAAATATGTAAGAAAAATGTTATTTTTATAGAAAATATTTATCTGCATTTGATCTTCTTGAACTAAACAAAAATGAAAGAATTATTGACCATAGTTTATTGGGTTTATTGGCTTTAAATTTATTGCATTTAAATAAATAGACTATAAAATGCTATCACCCAATGGTTTGAGGAGACAAACCATTCCTCTTGCTAAGATAATGACTCACGTGTCTACTGTTGACAACACTGGTGGATAAATTTTGTTAAGGTGTCGTTTAGTTAGGTCATTCTGCAAATTATCTGTCCCTCTTCTGTCTATCAGTAAGGCATTCTGAAGCAAGAGGTCAAAGCGCTAGTAATTTTTAGTGAGTAAGCAGTTTTGTCAAAGGATAAAAGCGTGAGGAGAGAGAAACTGCAAAGAATTACACTCTAATCAATTCTGACTCTTTGCTGACACCCATTCCTAAAGAATATGAGAGTTGATCAGCATTTTCTAAACGACTGCATATGAAGTCAACTTTTCACTGTGGGACAGACAGCAGAGTGCCTGGGTTACTGCTCAGTGTTAGATGTGGAAGGCACAGGTGTGTATTGCAGCAAGGCCTGGTAACATTTACATCCTTGAAATACAGTTAAAATAATTTTAAGATAAAGTTATCTCATTAGAGGATAGATATACAGGCATTTCATTCAGCTAACACTCCCTTTTTATTACATGGAATTAAATCTAGAGCTGCTCGCAGACTAGGCAGGAGCTCTACAACTGAGCCCTGTTCATGTTCCTACACTTTTTCTTTACAAAAGAAAGCAACACCAAGTGATACACAACAAGTTATTACCTTTAATATCCATAATTATCAATGTTTTTTAATGGTACGCTATAAGCATGACTAAAAATAAAGTAAGAAGAGTAAACTTGGGGAAACAATCATTCTGGAGAAGGCTTTGGAAGGTTTCCAAATGCTATTCTAACAGTAGCTAGCTGTCATAGAACTGTGAAAGCAATCTGACAAATAGACATAGAGCATATGTTCTAGATGGTGTGGTAATATTTTTCTAGAAATAATGAAGAATTCAGTTGTTTAGTGTGCTTTGGAGAGATGGTGAACTGGCAAGCTTTTGTCAAAAAACTCAACGATTCTTGTCTCCCTCCATATATATATATTATAATTACTCAACAAGTAATACATAGGAGCAAATGTTTTCCATTGCCTTTTACAAGTTTATAAAAAACTCTTCAAATTAACATTTGAATATAAATAGAATTCAAAAATCAGTTTTGCAAAATTAAATGTAAATTATTTCTTGACGATTAATACTGTCAGAATCATACTTTGTTTAAACAATGATAGCTTAGAAAGTCTTTGAATTCAAATTACATTGAACTCAAATTACATTTCTTTTAGCTAACTCTGAGACTGATCAGCATTATTATCTGGGAGAAGATTTGAGCAGTTTGCCTGCTAGAGTATATTCTGATCAAGTAGGGATGGTTTTTTAGATTATTTACTTTATCTACTCTATTTCGGCATTCTCTCATATGAGAAGTGCCAAAGCACTAAAATAGAAAATCCCCAAGCAGTCAAATAACCAGGCAAACTCAATAGTTCATAAAACATTACGCATACTATTTGACCCCACACGACTCTCAACATCCAAGGCATCTTGTGTTTGATGCTGACTTGTGTGTGCTTGTGTATGTCTCTGTGCTCAGGAGGGACTACATGTAGATAGTCTGATTTTTCAGTTACCCAGATCACTTGAGCCTGTACCAACCACCCATTTATCTATAAAGAGGAAAATCACTATTACATCAGAGGTCCACATATTAATATTTGTAGTTAAAATGAAACTGAGTATAATCATGGACGCAGCTTACGTTTCTCAGCTTTTTCTCTATTTATAACTTCCTCAGTGACAGAGCATTTGCACAGGAGTGGGCTCTTACTCAACACATCTGCTCTCCATGTGTTGCTGAGTCACACATACTTTTTTGGTTACCAGACGTAACAAATATTTATTTTCTCCTTGACAGTCCCACAGAGTTGTTGCAACAGAAGGGAAAACAAGTGAGATTCCATTTAACTTTGCTCATATAAAGAACACTATTGATGCTATGAAAAAATTTCCAGAGAAAATTAATGAAAACAACTTAGAGAAGGCACACCATGAGGAAAGGTCAAAAGAATTGATGTGGGCCTAAAAACATGTACAGGCTTATGCATTAAATCTTCCATTAAAAATAGGAAGTTAAAGACTCTCCTACAGAATTTTCCCAAATTAAATATTCATAAGCCTGATTGTGTCTCCAAGGAACATATGAAGCCCCAATTAAATGCTATATCTGTGTTGAACCTCAATATACATAGTATGATGTGATAAGTTTCAAACTTTAGTCTTCTCAAATGCCTTATAGATAAATGTCATTCCTGTTTGACTGACTGATCTTTGCTTCACAGATTTCTTAAAGTAACCTAGAGTGGCTTCTGGAATATATAGCAAACCTATCCAGTTTTAGCAACCATCAACTTGAAACTGTCATAATTACTTGTGTGTGAGTTCTAATTAGGTTTATTTATTAACTAAAAATAATGCCTGAATGTAGATTTACTATAAATCATGCTGAAGCCATCTTATCTTGTCACTTCATCTCTTAAAAAGATTGTGTAACTTCTCTACTCTCATTTTTGGTTCATTGCTAAGGAAGAATCCTCATGAAGTAAGAAGATTGACTTCATACTGTGACAGTGAATTTGCCTTTTCATCAAACTGGCTTATTTGCTGTCTTAATTGCATATCTGTGAAATCACAAACAGTCACATGAGAGGCTTTCCAAATGCATATTTGCTGGTATAATGATCACTTTCTTTATATAATCTGGTGATGAGTTTAGCATGGTTGCACATACTTTCAAGAAAAAAAATAATCCTTCCATCAAGGTGGCCTAAATCAAAAAGAATGTGAACTGCTCTGAACATCAGCTGCTGTTTCATGACCTTGATTGCATTGAGATCACCTGCACTCCCCCTTGCTTCAAAAGAACTTACATTATGCTAATAACCCAACTTCCCAAAATATCTAACCGGTTCACATCTAGTTAAAGTTAGTGCTGCACCAAAGGCATAGATCACCCAACTGCTCAGGTGCTCACAGAAAATGCATCCTTTCCAATAAATCATTTGGCTTGCCACTGCAAGTGTTCATGCATAAAACATACAAGCTGAACCTCATAACTTTCATGAAAATATGAACCCTTGAATAGCAAATGTTTTAAAATGCACATTCAAAGTAATTTAGGAGCACACCATATGTTACAGTATATTTAAATACGTTAAATAATTGTTTTTCTGCTTAGCAATTATTATATTCCTTAGCTAGTATATTTCTTGGTTGTTTGGCTTTATACAAATTTTAAACAGAAACAGAAAGTTCCTTTCATTTTATATATAAAACTGACTTCTAACTCAAATGTAAACTCTCTCTGTGGGATAGAAAACTCAATCTCAAAATCTAATCTCCTTTCTAGTCTTCAAAATCATCTGACAGCTCTCCAAATTCAAAGTACACATACATTTCTAAAGTCAACCTTCAGAGAATATAAATAGAATAGAGAGAAGCACCTTGCTGTCTTATCCTGTGAGGGAATGGCATACACTGATTCAAAAATCTATTAAGATTAATCTTCCAAAACTAATACTTTGTAGTTCAAAGGTTGCTGAGTTAGGCACTCTTCGTGCCTTAACATAAGTTATCATATCTTAAAAGTGTCTTAAGGGCTCACACATTATCTGATGTTTATCTCAGTTATTGGCCCATTCTATTCAGAGCCAACCCAAACTATTACTTGTCAGACAGAAACAGATAAAACCTAAGCAGCATTCTGGTAATGTAAATATTCCACCATTCGGAACAGGGGAAAAAAGTCATCTATTGTCTATTTTCAAAGAGCCTAATGCAGAGTGACTAAGCACATTATTGTCCTTGAAAACTAGAAATGAAGCATGTACCATACCTAAAAAAGGAACCTCTTAAATATGTCAAATCAAGAAAGATTATATAAAGAAAAGTAGCAGTGAAATGAGTGTGATAAAGTCATCAAATATGGGTAAACTAGATCTCAAACATTTTTTTCTCAAAAATAGGATTAGAGCAAAATCCCCAATTTTCAATTTCATCTATTTAGTTTTAATTTCAGAAAAGAATTCAAAATTGATAAATATTACATTGCAACTAATCATCATTTATAATTATTTTTATCTCCAAATAAGACTGGCAGATGATAAATAATAATACAATCACAGAAACAGAGAATTTGACACTTTTATTACTTTTATAACACATGAAACTAAATTAAGTTGACAATACTCGTGGTAATTCAAGTCTCCAAAAGGCATATAGAGAAATTTTATTGTGAAATACAAATGTAACTTTTATTTGTCTACTGTAGTTGTCTTCCTGGAGGCTTACTGCTGAATAAGCTCACTCTAGAACTTTCTGAACTCTGGTTGTCTAGTTCAACTCTCCTGTTCCAACTCAAACTCCTCTCTAAGCTGATTGGTTCAAAATGGCTTCTCTCGAATTCTGAATTAATTGTTCTGTTTACCCTCAAAGTAACGCTACCAATTTGTTGTAATCTTCCGACTCCTTCTCATTCTCTGGCTCATTCTGTCCTCACCTGTGTCTAAGTTGTTCTCCCTGTGATGTGTCTGAAAAACTGTCCTGCTAAAAACTGCTATTGGACCCCAGAAACTGAACTGTCACCAACTGAACTGTCAGCAACTCAAGTTCCCTGAACTGTCTCTCAACTGACTTCTGAGTGCTGGGATTAAATGCATGTGCAACCATACCAGAACCTAAGCATTTCTGTACCTGGGACTTGTTCTGTACCAGTCTGGCCTTGAATTATGAGATCTATTTGCCTCTGAGATAAATGGTGTATCTGTATTTCAGACAGAGTATGTACCATGTTGTTGGTTTAAAATTCCTCTACAGTGAAGACAACTCAGAGAATGAAAGGGTCAAGAAAATACAATCTTACTCAAGTCAGGATAACTGTTATAAGAAGCACAAAAAGTACCAAATCCTCTCTTGGCCTGGAGAAACACGAATTCTTTTACATTTGTGGTAGAAATAGGATTTATTAGGGCAAGTAATTAAAACAATATGCAAGGTGCTTAAAGCCTCCTTGCAAAGCTAGCATATGAGATATAACCACTGCCAGTTATACATCCAGAGGAAGAGAAATCATAACAGCAAAGAAACACCTATACTTCCATGTTGAATGATAAAGAGACTGAAGCATATCTATATAACATAATATTATTTGACAAAAAGAGAATGACATCTGTAGCATAGATGGAATGAAAGATGACCCTTACATGTAATGAGTCAGAGTTAGATAAACACATGTCCTCATTCAATTGATCTCATAGAAGATTATGAAATAGTAACCACTAGAGACTGCAAATATCAGAGAGAGAAGAGAAGCAAAATTAGATAATTCACAACAAAATATAGGTAGAAAGAAGAAAATGTTGAAGGGGAAGGTGGAGTTCTATCTTTGTGTTGATAATTTTTTTGATGAATAATCTAAGGATGAATACAACGAGAAGCCTGAGGACCATTTATTGGAGGTTAATAGTAAAAGCAATACCAAAAACACTATAAATATAAGGAGTTTGCAGGAGAAAAATTGAAAAGGGGGAAGAAAGAAAGTTATTCCTTTTCAGTTAGTTCAACATGAAGATCAGCCATGTAACAGATGGGCAGAAACAGGACAATGGCAAAGCCTCAGGAAAAGAGTAAAGTCCAAGTGTTAGAAAAATCATGCTTAAAGTATAGGTATAAGAAAAGGAAAAAATAATTCAGAAAAGCAGGCAGATTTATATACATGTGGCTACAGCTTTGTAAAAAACTGCACAGAGAACATGGGCTCTGAGAACTAAAAATCCATTGGGATAATTATTTCTCTTATCTCTTTGTCATGACATAGGATCAATGCATCATCTTCAGGGGTGGCCTTCGGACCAAATGATTGACAAGCCTAACTGGATTGCCTCTAATGTTGTGGGAAGATTGCAATGCTCTATCTCTACAAAGGCCAAGAAAACGACTTTCTCAGAAAGCCTCCAATAGATAGTACCCAAGGTTACTGCAATTGATGTTCAAAAGCACATCAATTTGAAGATTTTGTAAAGGAATAATAAAGTTCCCAATCCCTAAAAATTAGCAATGTCTGAAGAGATAGGAGTACTGATTAGTTTGATTTGAGCATTACATATTGCATAGATATCAAACACTATCCTAGTTTTCAGGGCCTATCCTAGTATGCCCTAAAATATGCCCAAACACCACATTCCAATTATAAATTGCATTTATGACTATATAAGTATCTTTTCCATAAATGTTTCAGTTTTCATTCATTAAGCACTACAGAACAATCATGATTTTATTAGTCTTTCCTTTAACACTGTCTAAATTTCTTCCAAAGTAGTCTACTGAGATGTGCATTCTTGAAGCCTGCTATTTAAAAAGACAAGATAGTCTTCGATTTGATTCCATTGATCAACTTGTTTGTTTCTATACCAATACCATGACGTTTTTGTTACACTGTGCTCTGTAGCACAGCTTGAGATCAGAGATGGTTATACCTCTAAGAGTTATTTTATTGTTCTGGATAGTTTTAGCTCTCCTGGGTTTTTAGTTTTTCTAAACAAACTTGATCATTGTTCTTTCAAGGTCTGTAAAGCATTGTGCTAGAATTTTGATGGTAATTGCATTTACTCTGTAGATTACTTTTGGTAAGATGACCATTTTCACTGTGTTAACCCTACTTATCCATAACAATGAGAGATCTTTCCATCTTCTGATATCTTCTGAAGTTTGTTTCTTCAGAGACTGGAAGCTCTTGTCATATAGGTCTTTCATTTGCTTGGTTAGAGATACACCAAGATATTTTATATTATTTGTGATTATTGTAAAGGATGTTGTTTCCTAATTTCTTTCTCAGTATATATATATATATATATATATATATATATATATATATATATATATATGTGTATATATATATATATATATGTGTGTGTGTGTGTGTGTGTGTGTGTGTGTGTGTGTGTGTGTTAATTTTATATCCAGTTACTTTCTTGAAGGTACTTATCAGCTGTAGGAGTTCTGTGATAGAATTTTTGGAGTTGCTTGTGTGTGTTATCATATCATCTGTAAATATCAATACTTTGACTTCTTTCCCAATTTTTTCAATTTGTATCTCCTTGACCTCCTTTCACCGTCTTATTGCTCTAGCTACAAATTCCAGTACTATGTTAAATAGAATGGGAGCTAGTGGGCAGCCTTTTCTTTTCTCTGATTTTATTGAAATTGCTTTAAGTTATTCTACATTTAATTTAATTTTGGCTATTTGTTTGCTATATATGGGTTTTATTATGTTTAGGTATATATCTTGTATCTATGATTTTTTTAAGACTTCTAACATGAAGTGTTGGATTTTTTCAAAGGCTTTCTCAGTGTCTAGTGAATGATATTGCAAGGTTCAGCTTCCTTCTGAAAATTTGAAGAAGTTTGAATCTTAGTCATTAGATGACTCAAGTTTCCTTCTATAAAAAAGGTGATCTACTATGACATAAGGGAAAGCAGTTTGTTGTTTTCTTTTTTCTTTTTTTTTTTTAAACTGTATTAAAAGGGGGGGGGGAATCTTTGGTGAGAAATAAAAGACCAATTGGCAGAGAGAAACAAATAAAAAGGAAAGAAGAAAGAGAGACAAACAGAGACAGAAAGAAAGAGAAAGAAAGAAAAACAGGGAGAAAAACAGACAGAAAACCAGTATGTCCTTATGAACTCATCAATAAGTTCTCTAGTCAGCCACCCCATAGAATTAGGAATCAATTTCTTATCATCAGTGAACATAGAGACAGATAGAAATGGAAATAGAGATGGAAGTAGAGATGGAGGAGGATATAGAGGCAGGAACAGAGACAGACACAGAGAAAGACAAATAGAAAGAGATAGAGATATTGTTACCTATTGTAGTACTGTAAGAAAATTTCAGAGAAAATTTTGAAACAAACCATACCCTCAAGAAGAGTAAAAGACTTTCGTTTGCAACCGTTAAAGAGAATGAAAGGTGATATTATTGTTCTGTGAAAATTAATTTCTTGTCATTATATACCATCTTGTTAAAACAATGAAACACCATAAAAGTGAGTCTGGCTAAATAACTTTTATTTTGCTATTATAAGTTCTCAAAAATATACTTATGTCTAATTACAAAGCAAGGGCATATAGCTGCAGGATCTGCAGGATCTATTTTCAATATTATATTAGATCTGCATGTTGAACACTTAAACATTCTGTGCCAAAAGCAAAGGCCAAGAAAATATATAAAGTATGTGCACACAAATGAAACACTGAGCAAACAAGATACAGATGATGGATTTTTTATATTTTCTTCTTAAAGAATTTAAAGACAGGAAAGGTAAGAGAAAAAAGAGTTGATGGTGATTTTTAGAAGTACTCACTAGATGTGTTACATGTCAAATATTTCTATAGGGAGAGAAAAATTTACAACATGGTAGTAATCTTGTATTCAAATTTGAACTTCAAAATACAAAATTAATAGAGACAAGAAATACTAGGATCAGAAGGTACTCAAAGATAAGAAATTTGATATCCATATTAACATGATTTATACGACTCATTTCTTCATTGAATAAAACCCAAATACAGAAAAAGGATTGATTTTCATTTTTAAAAAGATTAGTATAGAATTTTTAAATCAAAACTTACTGAACCCATACAGTTAATGGGAGAAGTGATAATTTATTCTACTGAAACATCAAATCAACTAGATCAGCTGGTAAAAATTAAGACTTTCTAGGTATCTTCCAGTTCAGAATAAAATAGTTCATTTCTACATGTTGATTGAAACATACAGCATAGATTATTAACTTCAACTAAAAATTTATTATACAGTCTCTAATTATGTAAACTTTCTCACTCTTTGATGAGTGACTCTTGATAAGTATGGATATCTGTTTAGTCTGTTTAGGGCACTGATGACAGATCAAGCAAACAAACCAACCAAAGTCCAATTTGACCTCCCAGTGAATTTTCTGGGATTATTTAAAGACATAGGTGAAGGGTTGCTTGTAGAAGCAGGAATTACAAAAAAGTCAACTATTTTACTAAATATTTTACCTCAGTCTTTGTGATGTCTCATAAATACTGTATAACTTAAACGTGGCTCAACATTTTGAAGTTATATAAACATAATGCTAAGGAAAGAAGAGCCTTATGAATCATGAAGGTATCAGGAACTTCCTGAGACTTGTGAGTTGTTTATTTCCTGAGTCTTAACAAAGACTTTTCTAGGATGCAATGCTTTAAGCTGGAAATTCTGAAGTCTCGCAGACTCTCTTCAAGATGAAAATATTTCTATTTATAGGATATTGTACAAGATATTACCTTCAAAAGATTTTTCATGGAATATTTAATATTACCTCTCCTACATGTGTATGTAATATACCTCTTGAAAATGACATTTGATAGGTACATTTTCCTCCACCTCCTCTCTAAATTTCTCCTACATGGAGCTGGATTACTATCCAAGCCCATATTTTGCAAGTCCAGTATAACCTCTGCTTCTAAAATAGGATGGTGCAACTCTTGTCTTGGGGCTACTTAAGGTAAGTTAATCAGAAAAATGAATTTTCTTTTTCATATATTTTTAAATTTAAAACAAAAAGTAGGAGCTAGAATTGTAGCTCAGTGGTAGAATACTTTCAAAGGATATACAAGTTGTGATTCTCTGTAACACACATACAGACACACACACATAGTGGAGAAAACATTTTAATGCAAAGAAAACATCATAGAGAACCACAGAACAGTGCCATCATATATATTTATTTCATAAATGTGACAAACAAATTAATGAAACAATACAAAATGTGTGAAATATAGCAGTGACTATTGAAATAATTTGCAATTTACGTTTAATATCAAGAATGTTAAATGTCTACCTGATAGGTAATCAATTTGTGCAAAAAGCAATTTCAGGCTATTTTGAAGTATTCTTAATTTATATTATGCTAAATTAATTTATAGATAAAAATATGAAAACATTAAGCAAAGATGTAATTGAAATAAGTGCAAGTATCCCCTGTCAGTTAGCTGTTATAAAACCAAATTATTATTTAAACAAATTTAGATTAATTCAATTTATCTGCAAATATGGAGCAGCCATTTGAGAAATGAAAGCTATTTTGATATCCATTACTCATAATTATCATTTGTTAATGAGTCAAGAACTTTTAAAGAAACTACAAGAACAGAAGTCTTAGATGTGGTTAAAAACCTAATTGGTTGATCCTCATGGCTTACCTAGAGTGAACTAGAATTTTGAATTTTGAAAAGCTTCCTTTCAGGAACTATATTCCTAAAGAAACACTTCTTACGTTGGTTGCCCAAATATCTCACCCAAGAACCATCACAATCTATTCTGAGGAATTTTATGATAATTTGAACATCTTCTTTTCTTATTTCATGTAAAAAATCAACACATAATAGACAAGAAAATTATAGGATATTCTTTACAATTTGCGAGTACATGCAAAGTTCTACACTTTCAGAAAATGAAACTAAATGGTAAAATGAAAAGTCATTTTGTGCCTAATACCTGGTTAGAATTTAAATCTCTTTCACATTTATTCTAGGCAAAGGAAACTACTTAAATTCACTGTGTGATCCTACTGGGTTGTCACAGATTTCTCTGTACTCTGCAATTGTTCTGCTCAAAGCATTTGTGAGATGCAGCTCACCAACTCTGTGCTTCAGTCATCTTATTCTTCCTCTCTCTTCTTATTCAGAGATTCTTTAAATCCCCTTTCTTAACACAGATTCCCATGACTAAGAAATACAAAAGGAAGAAAACTAATCTTCCTTTCCCTGCTTCTTTTTTCCTCCCCAGTACATTTCTACCATGCAGAAAAACCACTTCAGGATTAGCACTTGTACTTCAGCCCTTCCCTATCAGTACTTACATAAAACGAGCTATAAATGCTTTATCCTAAGTAGATGGTGATGTTTTTTAGGCTTTATATAACTACCTCTTTTATATGTTAATCTTTAGAAATGCTCTTTGTCTGAGATACCTTGGTATTAAAGACATTATCATTTTGAATTAATTTTTAGGCTTTCATAAAAATGTCCATGTGGTATAATAAACAAAATTTGAATTGTCTGATCATCACAGTATTAGAAAGATTTCAAAGTGAGATCTATTTGTTTATGTACAGGGGTGTTGTGAATACATCTGGCTTCAAACAGCAGCATACATGCATTGGCCAAAACAGAATAAATGCCTCATAATGCATATGTGATTGTACAAAATTGCATAAACACAATTTCAGAATATTACTTTATCAAATTTAAGACCTAAATGTTGAAAAAATTCAAAATACATTGATTATAACATTGACTATAGAATAAGATGTAAAATAATTCCTTTCTTCATTAAAAGGGATGATTGATAAATGATCTTTTTATTTCTACACTAATTGTACAATATTCTGTTGGATTTCAAGTAAAGGATGTAACTATTTGACCCCTGACAGACTGATGTTTTCATCCTGTCATCAGTCATCTTATTCTTCCCCTCTCTTCTTATTCAGAGATTCTTTAAATCCCCTTTCTTAACACATGATTTCGAATGGATATCATCCCAAATATTGTAACTCATACCACAAACTCAGAGGTTCTACTCTGATATGAAATCATCTGATCATTTTGGGAGGCTCAGATGATTTTAAGATTAAGAATTAACAACCTCTATTTGCCTACAAAATTCATGATGTCTTTGTTTTTAATAGCTGAATGGTATTACATTGTGTAGATGTACGACATTTTCTTTATCTATTCTTCAATTGAGGGACATCTAGTTTGTTTCCAGTTTCTGACTATTACAACAAAAGCTGCTATGAACTTAGTTGAGCACGTGTCTTTGTTGGATGTTGGAGAATCTTTTGGGTATATGCCCAGGAGAAGTACAGCTGAGTCTTAAGGTAGAACTATTCACAATTTTCTGAGAAACTGCCAAATTGATTTCCAATGTGGTTGTACGACTATGCACTCCCACCAGCAATGAAGGAGTATTCCTCTTGCTCCACATCCTCGCCAGTATCTGCTATTTCTTGAGTTTTTTATCTTAGCTATTCTGATGGATGGAAGATAGAACCTCCTAGTTGTTTTGATTTGTGTTTCCCTGATGACTAAGGACATTGAACATTTCTTTAAGTGTTCTCGGCCACTCGAGATTTATCTGTTGAGAATTCTGTTTAGCTCTGTATCCCATTTAATTGAGTTTTTTAGGTTATTGGTGTCTAAGTTCTTGAGTTCTTTGTAAATGTTGGATATTAGCCCTTTGTCACTTAAGGTTGCCGAAGATCCATTCCCAATCAACTGCAACCAGAGCTTTGCAGGCAAATGGATAGAACATGGGAATATTATCCTGAAAGAGGTAACCCAGTCCAAAAAGGTCATGCATGGTATGTATTAACTTATTAGTGTATGTTAGTCATAATATACAATATACCCATGCTACATTCCACAGACCCCCCAACAAAATGCTAAATAAGAAGGAAAGCACAATCGAGCTTGAATCTTCCTTAGACAGGGGGATAAAATAGTTACAAGAGACAGATGGAGAGAGAAAACTAGGAGGGAGAGGGGATGCTGAGGTTGAGAATTCTCTATTTAGCTCTGTATGCCATTTAATTGAGTCATTTGAGTTATTGGTATTTAAACCAATTGTTATTGGGGTTTCAGGATCAAGTGTGGGAAGGTACAGGAGAGATGGCCATATGACCATGAGAATGAATGGAAATATGCAACTAACAGAATTGGGGAGCTAGGGGGCATCTCTAGGAAGAGATAGAGACCTGGAATAAGGGAGGCACGCAAGAATCAATGGGGTGACCTTATTCATGACTCAAAGCATTGGGGATATGGAACTAAAGAAGCTATCTCCTAAATACTCAGGAAGAAAACCTAATGGGGTGATAAGAACACCAACCCACTAAGATAATTTTTCACTTAAAATTTATCCTTTCTACAAGAAATTCTGGGATGGGTGATGGAGCAGAGACAGAGGGAATGGCCAAGCAATAGCCAGCCCAACTAGAGACCCATCCCACATTCAAGCACCAATCCCTGGCACTACTAATGATACTCTGTAATGCTTGAAAACTGGAGTCTGGCATGGCTGTCCTCTCAGAGGCTCCACCCAACAGCTGACTCAAACAGATGCAGAGATTGGATGGAGCTTGAGGACTCTTATGGAATAATAGGAGAAAGAATTGTCAGGCCCCTAAGAGGATAGTAACTCTACAGGAAGACCAACACAGTCAATTAGCCTGCATCTTTGGGGATCAAAGAGGAACCAAAGAACACACACGGGCTGGACTTTGACCTCCCTGAACATATATATAGCAGATGTGCAGTTTTGTCCTCTTGTGAGTCTGGAGCAGGGCTATCTCAAAAGCTGTTACCTGTTTGTGGGATATACTCTTCTAGCTTGGCTGCCTTGTGTGGCCTCAGTGGGAAAAGAATCACCTAGCCCTGTAGATACTTGAAGTGTCAGGGTGGGGTATAACCAGGGGCCCTCACCAGCTCAGAGGAAAAGGAGAGGAGGGGAGGAAGGAAAGACTGTAGGAAGGGGTGCCCAGGAGATGGGCAGTGAGTAGGATGTAAAGTAAATATGTAAAAAATAAAACAGAAAGAAAGGAAGGAAGGAAGGAAGGAAGGAAGGAAGGAAGGAAGGAAGGAAGGAAGGAAGGAAGAATTAACAACCCATTAACAAGTGAGGAAATATCAGTGTTTCCTCTACATTAGTCAATTTAAACTTCACAACTTCAGGCAGTAAATAGAACCAATGAAGAATAACGTTCACTTTAAAACCATAAAGTGGGTGAAGAAAAATAACTAATTTGCACAAAATTATATTTCCTAAATATAGCAGGTCTCGGGTTTGAATCCAAAGTCTGAGGTTTTAACCTCTCTACTCACTTGAATTGCAAGAAAACATTGATTGAAATCTTATCATACATGATTAGTATTGGAAGTTCATCATTTAGTCAGAGAAATACAGTCAAAATTTGAAAGAAAAAAAAACCATAAATGAATCTACCTGTACAGATAGAAGGCAAATGGTTACAGAGATTCAACTGACAAATGCACAGATTTCTCAATATTTTCATACATGACAAGTCTTTCTTCTCAGCAGGCATCCTATTTTGTATTCCCTACAAGCAAGTGCTGAGATAAGGATTAAGGGCAGGTGGTTTATTTGGAAAGGATCTCAGAGGCTAAAGCTAAGAATACAGAGAAGGGGATTTAGAAAAGGGACAACAGCCAACAAGGTGTAGGTTTCGCAGTAACAAATGAAATTCAGTCAGTTTTAGGATCCTCTAAGGAACTGTGTGCTGCCTCAAGGTGGTTCTAACCAGGAATGGAACTGCTGACTACACTATTATTCAGATTTCTATGCCTTATTAAATCAAGCTACCCTTTGTATATTAAATTCCAGCTCTTCAGTGAACTTAGTCCTAGAAGTGGATGTGGTCTCATAATCGCTCTCTATTTTCTCTCCCCCCCCTTTTTGAATTTTATTGGTTATTTTGTTTATTTACATTTTAAATGTTATCCCTCTTCCCAGTTTCACCTCCAACAACCGCCTATCCCCTGCTTCTAGGAGGATACTCCTACTAGTGGACCCACCCACTTCCACCTCAGTGCTCTAGCATTCCCCTACACTGGGTCGTTGAGCCACCACAGGGTCAAGGGGCTCCCCTCCCAGTGATGCCATATAAGGCAATTGTCTGCTATACATCCAGCTAGAGCCAGGGCTCTCTCCATGTGTACTCTTTGGTTGGTGGTTTAATACCTGGGAGCTTTGGGGGGGTCTGGTTTGTTGATATTGTTGTTCTTCCTATGGGGTTGCAAACCCCTTCACCTCCTGCAGTCCTTGCCCTAACTTCTCCATTTGGTCCCTGCTCTGTCAAATGTGTGGCTGCATACATCGCATCTGTATTAGTCAGGCTCTAGGAGAGCCTCTTATGCCACAGATATACTAGGCTCCTGTTCTTGGCATCAACAGTAGCATCTGGGTTTGGTGTCTGTAGACAGGATAGATCCCTAGGTCGGGATGTCTCTGGATGGCCTTTCCTTCAGTCTCCGCTTCATTCTGTCCCTGCAGTTCCTTTTGACAGGAGGAATTCTGGGTTAAAATTTTTGAGGTGGGTGGGTGGTCCTATTCCTCAAGCAGGGGCTGTGCTTATCTACTGGATATGGTCTCTACAGGTTCTATTTCCCTTTTGTTGTTTCGGCTAATGTCCTCTCTTAGACCCTGACATCTAGGACTTTCTAGTGGCTTCCGGCAGTTCCCCCTCCACCACTGCTACACACCTCCTTCTCTTTAAAAATCGGGTATTTTATTTATTTACATTTCAAATGTTATCCCCTTTAGGTTTCCCCTCCAGAAACCCCCTATCCCATCCTTCCTCCCCCTGCTTCTATAAGGGTGCTCACCTACCCAACCACTCAGGAAACACAGACAATGGATGTACCATGCCATGTCAGTTCTAGGCAGTCATCTGAGGTTTCATTCAGGTGAATGCAGAGTACACAAGAATGGCATTCCCAACGTAAACAGCGCCTTTAGTTGGCAAAAGGAAGATCTCTAGTTAGAATAGCACATCATTTTCCTTGCTGAAACTATTCATATCTACAACTGTATTTTATATAACTGTAAGGTGTCATCCTTTAAATTAAAGGGAAAAATAAAATAATTTTAAGGCATAAGCCTTTACTGTATTTCTTACATGTATCTTTGCTAAGGTTTCATCCTCAAGTAATTCATAGAATATTGTTTTCTGGATTATTTCATTATCAACTTAAACACTAGCATTTTTCCCTATTCTGTATTATTTCAACAGAATATCAAATGATTCTTTTTTTCTGATAGGTATTATTCTTGGAAATTGTAACACTTGACTAGTACTATAATGAAGTCAGATGAACAGTCTAAACTTCTGTTTGTCTTAAAATTAATTACTATTTACCAAAGAGAAGTTACTATTTAGCCATATCGTTAGGGTAACTGGAGCTTCCTTTAAGAAAGCTGACTGCTGACGGCTATGTGGCTCTTGCTCTTAGACCTAGAAAATATTCACCAAGTTTATTTATATTTTATAAACAAAGGTTCAGAAATGAAGTATTTCTTAGTATACAGCCTAGGAAGGGTACACTGCTCACTCTCAGAGCAAACAAGGTCATACACACAGCTACTTGGTAATTCCAGGCACGATGCAATTAAAACACACAGACACACAAACACCCACATAAACACAGACACACACACACATATTATATACATAGATGTATATATAATTTTATTTTTATTTTTAAATACCTTATTAATAAATAAGTATATTTATATTATTAAATTTATTAAATAAATACATTTTCAAGAGATGTATCCCAGATGTACTGCATGTTCATAAAGCTCAAAGCACAAGAAAATATAATTCAACATTGACTTTGAAATATTCATTAATACAGTCAATTTCGGGCAACAAGTGAGAAAACCCTGGTAGGAATCATGATCGTTCTTCTACAGTATGTCATTGCTGTTAGGAAAGCAGGGGCACATACTGAGATTTCATTTCTAAGCCCTAGTAGAAACTAAATGGGCTCTCCACTACACTTTGCTAGCTGAATGTCAACAATGAAAGTTTTTTATTTCCATTTCTAGGTGTTTGAAAATGAAACACCACATGATCCATGTCTAGTGAATATCAAAGCTCACGGAGAGTGCTGATGCTTCTTAAAGCAGCTTGGTCTCCGTTAAGTAACTATTTCCTCTGAATTGAATTATTTTTCTCTTAGATAGATGAGGGAGACTTATAAAACTAAAGAAATTAATGAACCTTATAAGGATTGAGGGATCTGATCTCACTCATATGATTCACAAGACATCTCAGAAGTGTAGAAAACAGTAATGTCATTCTGAAGAAGGGAGTCCTGTTTGGGTGGTAGCTGTTGGGAATTTGTACAGGCCACTCCAAAGGTGTATATTTGTGTGTTGTCACCCACATTTCCATGTGCTTTTTAGTGTTGCAGATGCTTTTGAATCATATGGAGTCTTGTAACTCAATAACCACACTGGTTTAAAAAGCAGACATGGATGGAATAGTTGCTTTGTTTATATTTATTTAATCATTTATTTATTTATTTACTTATTTACACTCGAGATTTTGTTCCCCTTCCAGTCCACCCTCTGACTGTTCCACATCCCATACCTCCTCTCAGTCCTCATGTCTCCACGAGGATGTCCACACCACCCAACCCAAAAGACTTCTAAAGCCCCTGGTGCCTCTGGTCTCTTGAGGGTCAGGTGCATCTTCTCTGACTGAACCCAGACCCAAAAGTCCTCTGATGTATATTTGTTGGGGCCTCATATCAGCTGGTGTATGCTGCCTGGTTGGTGATCCAGTGTTTGAGAGATCTCCAGGGTCCAGGTTAATTGAGACTGCTGATCCTCCTAGAGAGTAGCCCTCCTCCTCAGCTTCCTCCAGCTATTCCCCAATTCAATCACAAGGGTCAGACACTTCTGTCCATTGGTAGGGAGCAAATATCTGCATCTGACTGTTTAAGCTGCTTGTTGGGTCTTTTGGAAGGCAGTCATGATAGGCCCTTTATATGAGCACCCCATAGCCTAAGTAGTAGTGTCAGGCCTTGGGTTCTCCCCTTCAGCTGGATCCCACTTTGGGCCTGTGGCTGG
Source organism: Grammomys surdaster (assembly GCF_004785775.1). Lineage (NCBI taxonomy): Eukaryota > Metazoa > Chordata > Mammalia > Rodentia > Muridae > Grammomys > Grammomys surdaster. The sequence continues at coordinate 2,995,077 of NW_021620970.1, read as the reverse complement.
ACCTTTGTTTCCTCAGGCTCCTCTCCATTTCTATCCCTGCAGTTCTTTCAGATAGGAATAAGAGTTTTCACTCTGGGATGGCAACCCCATCCCTCACTTGATGCCTTGTCTTTCTTCTGGAGGTAGGCTCTGCAAGTTCTCTCTTCCCACTGTAGGGCATTGAGTCTGAGAATCTCTCATCTCACAGGCCTCTGGTATATTCTTGAGGATCTTCCCTATCTCCTACCTCTAGAGGTTGCCTGTTTCCATTCATTCTGCTGGCCCTCAGGGTTTCAGTCCTTTTCCCCAACCCAATACCATATCATGTTTCCCTCTTTCCCCCACCCAGTCCCTTTTGCATCCCTGGCCCTTCCCTCCCTTTCCTCTTGTGATTGGTTTCTTCTCTTTCCCAAGTGGGACTGAGGCATCCTCTCTTTGGGGCCTTCAGCTTGTTGAACTTTTTGAGATCTGTGGACTGTATCTTGGGTATTCTGTACTTTTTTCTTCTCTTCTCTTCTCTTCTCTTCTCTTCTCTTCTCTTCTCTTCTCTTCTCTTCTCTTCTCTTCTCTTCTCCTCTTCTCTCTCTTCCCTTCCCTTCCCTTCCCTTCCCTTCCCTTCCCTTCCCTTCCCTTCCCTTCCCTTCCCTTCCCTTTTCTTTTCTTTTCTTTTCTTTTTTTCTGGCTAATATCCATTTATGAGAGAGTATATACCATGCATGTCTTTTGGTGTCTGTGTTACCTCACCCAGGATGATATGTTCTAGTTCCATCCATTTAACTGCAAAACAGGATATTCTTGTTCTTAATACCTGAGTAGTATTCCATTGTGTAAATGAACCACATTTTCTGTATCCATTCTTCTGTAGTGGGACATCTGGGTTGTTTCCAGTTTTTGGCTATCACAAACAAGGCCACTATGAACATAGTGGAACATGTGCCCCTGTGACATGGTAGGGCATCATAGGTCTATTCCCAAGAGTAGTATTGCTGGGTCTTCAGGTAGATCTATTTGCAATTTTCTGAGGAACCTCCAAATTGATTTCCAGAGAGATTGTACCAGGTTGCAATCCCACCAGCAATGGATGAGTATTCCTCTTTCTCCACATCCTCTACTACATGAGATGTCACCTGAGTTTTTGATCTTAGCCATTCTGATTGGTTTAAGTTGGAATCTCAGGTTCATTTTGATTTGCATTTCTCTTATCACTAAAGACTTTAAACATTCCTTGAAGTGCTTCTGAGTCATTTTCATATGTATGTCAAAACTACTCAAGTGTAGCACCTAGTTCAGGAAGCTCATGGGAAAAAACATTTTGAAGTGGTCACTCACAACAGGGCTTTGATGACAAGAAAAACAAATGAGATTGTTCTAAACAGTGGAAGACTTGAGAACTATTTCAACAACAGCCATCTAGCCAAGAAACACAAAGAAGTCCTGTTGTATGCTTACAAATAATATTTTTCCAGCACCTATTTTGGTTGTCTACAAGGAAGTAATAGAAAAGGCATAACCCAGTGTAAGAATCAGACAGCAGTGCTTGCAGTCAGAGTTGAAGAAAAAATAAGCTCTAATCTATTAAAACACTTCTCTTCCTCAATACCTTTCAAACAAGTGTCAGTCATTTTGTGCATATATGTGTTGTGTTTAGATCCTTCCTGCCCTTATCATAAGAAAAACCTATGATAGCTATGATGATTTGGGAGTAGAGGTCAGATAAGTAAATTTCATTTGTTGAGCTTGTGGAGAAGACAGTGCCTCTGCAGATTCTAGACTGGTAGTGGGGGGCAGTGACTGTTTGAACTTACAGGTTCTCTGCCTTTCTGGAGAGATCATTAGTAGTTTTCTATGTAAAAGTTAAGAGCACAGCAGAGGTTCCAATGCAAAAGGGTAAATTTGGGAAAAGAAAAGGCTTAAAATTTACCTAACACACTTTCTTTCTTGGCACACAGAAGAGCATACTTTTTATGCACCCTTTTGATTAGGTTTACGATACTTGATTGAGTTCTGATTGTTTTAGTCTACACAACAGGAGAGATGTATACCATTTTAACATATGGTCAAATAAACATCTGTATGATCCCCTGTCTTTTCTTTTACAGAGGTGTTAGAAGTAATTTGTTGAGAATTCCACAGTCATATGACATATAAAATCTGGGTCACTAATCATTGCATAGAATAGAGTCAAATTTTCCAAAATATTTAACTATGAAACACACACACAGACACATATGCATGGGCACAGACACACACATGTACACACACACACAGACACACACACACACAAAGAGAGACAGAGACAGAGACAGAGACAGAGAGACAGAGAGACAGAGATTTTGAAATTACTTAGACTAACAATACATTAATTTCTTAGGACTGGTGGTAAGGTATTGAAAACTTGCTAGCTTAACACAAATAGAATTTACTCTCCAACAGTTCTGGAGATAACAAATTGAATGGAAGGATTTGGCAAAGTCAAGTTATACAAATGCTCCAAGAAATATCCTTTCTTGCCTCTGACGTTTTGGTGATTGCTGTAGAGTGTATCATTGCCTGGCTTACAGCTGTCCCAATCTAATGCCTTTCTTCATTTTCACAGTGACATCTTCCTTTTGGGTCTCTTGTCATATCCTCCCTTTGCTTTTCTGATGGCCTTTCTCGTGAAATGTAGCACTCACCAGTTAGTCTCCTATAAACATTTAGCCATCTTGATAATTAAGTTTTTAAGCAATGCTATGCAATTTGTTCTAAGAAATATTGTTCTCTACAACAGAATGGAATGGCTGACAAATTATAGTACTCAAAATGAATTTAGAGGACACATACCTGAGAATATTAATAGTTAAATTTGTCATTATAAAGCTCATTCTTTATCATATAAAATGTCTCATATAAACAAATTACTTTAGAAACTGTATGTCATACACGTAGGAGGAAAAACAATCTATTATTTAGTAGAGATGATCTTATGCAGAAAGGAGATTCTCCAGATAGTTTTGAAATCATGGTATCAGGAGATGGATGTCATATAAAGAGAATAAATATAGTCTCTGACACTACAAAGGAGATATTTTTGCAGAGGCAGCCTCAAGGTTTTGACAAAGGACATCAAATAGTGATCAGTTTTTTGAAAATATACTAGAATTTATTCACATCTTCAGTGTGGAAAAACTAATTGATCTCAATGTTTTCTTTCTCCATGTGCCTACATAGAGATGTGGTTCACCAATTATCAGTGATCATAGAGCTAAAAGAGAAAAACTCTGTGTGTGTGTGTCCTAGAATAACAACGTTGAACACCCTACTTAAGAATTTTATTAGAATAAAGCTAAACTTTTGTAGTAAGGAATGCATTTATAATAGCAGGGCCTGTGACCTTAATATTTTCCAATTATAAAAGAAAAAATAAGTAATAAAGTTCCTATTTTAGAAAAGTTCTTTAATGCAGTTATAATAAATTTCATTTGAATGAAGACCATGATTATGAATATGCTCTTAAATGAATATATCCCAAAGAACATTTACCATCTATTTAACCTAGATTTATATTATATATAATTTAAATCCAGGGGGTGTGACTCACCTTTAATCCCTACACTGGAGTGGCAGAGGCAGGAGGATCTCTGAGGTTGAGATAAGCTTAGTCTTCAGAGAGAGTTCCAAGACAGTCAAGCTACACAGAGAAACCATGTCTTAAAACCACAAAAACAAAAGCAAGAATTTTATAATGTAATTTTATATTTATTTTATATTATATTATTGCCTTTTAACCAACATATTTATTGTAAAAAATTTTTCTCGGATGTTAATTTTATAATAATTTAGGTTATTTCAAATCTATGTTAACTGAACATTGTTTTAACAAACAAGTTTGAGAAAAATGGAAAGATACAAATGTAGGTATAAAAGAACACAGACAATCCCATTCTCATGAACTTATTTATGCCTCAAATTTTCATAAATTCAGGACTTGAAAAGAAAATAAGCACATTATTGATATTAATATTAATTTATCTGCTATTTTTAAACCTACATATTTTCCTTGTTAATTATGTTTGTATAAGGGATCTACTCATTGTATTGTTTATGTTTCTTTTTGTTTATTCAACTCTCCTTAAAATGGACTAATCAGATAAGATTATAAATGGGAAAATTATGAATTTGATACATTTTAATCTCCTATTTCAGCAACTAAAACAAATAAAATTTCTTTTTTTCTCATTGGTCTGTTTATTGACTGATAGTCAATTAGACATTAAATTGCAAGCCATTCTTCATATTCCTTCATCTTATTTTCTATTTGGTCATAGTAAATAATTCATTTCCTTTTGCTTGTATAAAAGCGAACCTTGTAAACAAAATTTCAGTGTGGCAACATCTAGACAATGAATGTTAATTTTCTTTTGCAATCTTTCATCAAAACTTGAAAACTTTTTGGATGAAATAAATATTTTGATTAGCCTTAGGTGGGATGAGTAATTAAACATTTCTAAGAGTCTCCTTGGTGACACCAATATTGCTGGAATATTTGAACCATACTAGAAAAGGAGCTTCATTCACTTCAAACAAACATTCATTTTCTTCTGATTAAATTTTTACTCTGACAATGGTTACAGATTTATGTAGCATTTGCCTATAATAATAAACAATGGCGTACAAAAGTCATACAAAAAAGTTTACACACCAATGGGATACTTTTCTAGCTTTAATTACCTGTTCAGACTTGATTTGTACATATCAACCATGAAACAAACTAGAAGCATCCTCAGAGTTTACAAGTAAATGAACATTTTATAACCACAGCAACACTTTCTTAACCAAAAGCTTTCTGTGTATCTTACTCAATCATTTCTCATATATTCAGGATTCCTGAGTACTCTTGGGAGCTCATCGAGACCTCATCTCTTTTTTAAGAAAATGCTAGTAGAAAGAACTTCAGGATCTTGTGGATTGTTTACCAGCAATTTGTCGTTTGTTACATAGATAAAGTATCCAATAAAACAAACAAACAAAACAAAACAAAAATAAATAAATAAAAGTTCCAATCCAAACAAAACAAAAGAACAACAGCAACAAAAAGCAGCTCAGCTACCTTTCTGCATCTTCTCTTGCATTTAGCTGCTTACACAAGTTCTGGCCAATGAAAGTTGGAGGATATCATCTCTAGGATTTTACTTTTGCTCAGTTACTGTTTTACTTTTTTGTCAAGTTACTTTCTCTGTCTCTTTTTTAAGCTTGAATTTGAGTCCCACAGTATGAGTTAGAAGTCTCTAGTTCAAGATATTCTGTGGGATTTGTGTCATAATGAAAATGACTAATGTTTACATTTTTCATTTAAATAGTACTTAGTAACTGAAGCTACTGAACAGTTATTATACTATAATATAGCATTTGCAGAAGAGAAAATGAATTTTTATTTCGTTAATAACTATATGTAACTAATGTCTCCCTCCAATATTAAATTGTACAGCTCTAGGGAAATGGAAAAATGCTAAATAAAGGAACATGTCCCATGAGCTAGATATACAATTTTACCATACCAATTACTGATGCCGATGTTGTGTGATGGAACTGTTAAGTCTACTCTAAAAAGAACTAAATAAAAAAGAGTTCATTATTTAAAACTTCAGCCTACGATGAGGAGATTTAACTCTTGCCTGGGTTCTTTGTAACTTTAAAATGTCAGAGAGGAAATCTAATCATTCCCTTTATCTATTAAGTAGAACTGTTTCAAAAACATGCTGGTAAGGTTATTACAAGCTTTAAAAAAATGTCCGAGTAATAGCTAAAGCACAAAAAAAATTAAAATTGTAGTTGAAATTGTCATTGATCACTCAGCAACGGAAAGAATGCAAATCAGAAAAATACCTCAAAGTCTCACACTTTGAGAAATGCTTGTGAAAAGAAATGGTTATGTGAATACGGGTACAATTAATTGAAAGAAGCCAAGAAGCCATGCCAACAGTCCAATACATTTCAACAGGATGGATTATTAGCAGAAGACCATTTTTTTGTGGATTATGTCTGTGTTTTTAATGAACTGAATAGAAAGAAAGAAGGAGAAGGAACTCCAAGCTATGCTATAAAAATGATTAAGGATAGGAACTGCCTTTAAAAGACATGCTAATTAATAATAATAATAATTCAAGGAGTAGTTGAAAAGCATTCCAAGGACATAACGCAGCATGAAGTTTTAAAAGAGTTCGACTAAACCCACCAACCTACCTTGATTATAATTTCTTGGAAACAGAATTAGCAATACTTCTCACTGTAGATGTCCATGCAGCCACTATTAAAAACAAAACAAAACAAAAAAGAAAACAGTGGAAATGGAAAGAGAGGGTTGAATTTATGACAGGACTCTTACATTGAATAAAATGCAAATTAAGCAGATTACTGTGGAAGTGTGAAATTTCCATAATAATTTAACAAATTACCATGAGCATAATTTCATATGCACTTTAAAGCCACATTTATCATCAATTTAGAAATGCCTTATTTCATCTAATTAAAGTAAAGCTTAATACATTTTGTGGTAGAAATTTATACCAAGAAACAATGCAATCTACACTCATTATGTATAAAGCAAGTTACTTGGCCTTTTTTTTTTTTTTGTAAAGGAGAGATGAACTTACTCTGAATGATAACTTTCTCCATTTTCGATTACATTGTGAAAACCTGGAAAAAAAACAAAACAAATAAGTAAGAACAAATAAGAACTATTAGAGTAACAGGTTATGTTCGTCACATAAACAGAACAATTTAATTCCAGCTTTTGATATCTTTTAAATTACCATATCATCAAGAAAAACAAATTCAAATACTGATTTAAAGTACTCATTTTATAAGTTTTGAAATAAAACTCACCTAAAAATTATAGAAACTAATAAATAATTTTTCTTTTACAAAAAAAAAAAAAATTCCAAGAACTTAGTATTCTGGGGAGCTTTCCTTGATGTTTTTATATTATTTTGTTGATCCCATTTCTGAACCTAGAAACAATTGAAGCACACCATCCTCTTCAGATCATCTCACTTGTATCTATGAACTAATTGCAATAACAAGACCAATGCTTTCTAAATTGATTCACCCTTTTCTCCATCAACCTTGGCAGGAACACGTGGTTTTTATGCTCTCTACTGGATTGTCTCAACTGATGTAATTGGCCAGAGCAGCTTAGCCTCAGGTGTTTTCCAATCTCAGACCTCAGATTTGGAAAATAGATCACTGTGACATAAACTTTATCATGGAGCAGAAAGGACCTGAACTCAAGCATGTGGGTACATACTTGAAGTTTCTGCTCTGGTATAGAAAATTTTAATTTCTCACATCCTATTATCAAAAACATCCACGAGTCCAAAGTGAGTTCTGCACATACAAAAACATGATACAGGGGAGAAAAGAGAACACATACCCCATCCAAATCACTAAACCTTCACCAAATTTGTGATTCTTAAGCACAGTGGTAGTTCTCGATCACTTCAGGTGAAAAGGTGTGTCTCATATCAAATAAAAAAAGGAACTCGTACTATCTACTTTTCTATTACTGTGACAAAACACTGTGACCAAGGTAGCTTAAAACAGAAAGTTTAGTTGGGATTGTAGTTTTAGACTATTAAATTCCATGATGGTAGCTCCCAGGTAGCAGGCATGTGAGATGGAGCAAGAATTTGAGATCCATATCTTGAATTTCAATTATAAAACAGAAAGAGAGGAGAGAGGACAGATAGAAATATAAATATATGATAGATAGATAGATAGATAGATAGATAGATAGATAGATAGATACATAGATAGATAGATAGATAGATAGATAGATAGATAGATAGATAGATA
>NW_021620970.1:2900327-2987255 GCF_004785775.1 Grammomys surdaster | reverse complement strand
ATAGATAGATAGATAGATAGATAGATAGATAGATAGATAGATAGATAGATAGATAGGCTCAAAATCATGCTAGTCTTTAGCTTGTTTCCATGTACAAACCTCCTCCTCCGACAAGGGCACACCTATTAAGCCTTCTAAACAGTGCTACTAATTGAGGACTAAGTGCTCAAATTCTCAAGACAATATAGACATCTAGTAAGAACTATCAGAGATTATGTGATTCCCAGGGCCCTCTCTACTTTGCAGTTCACTAGCACAGCTTTTCTTTGTTACAAGTGACACTGTTATCTGATCTATAATCCTGATCCACCTTTTCCTTAGCAGGGTATGCTGTGAGCATTTACAGATCCAACTCTGATGACCAGATTGCATTTTAGAGTAGATTAAATGGTGATTTATATATTTTTAAAGATTTATATTATGAGTCCCTTCAAATAAATACCATAGAGGTAGGTCATAGTGTAACTAATTCTATATACCTGACTTCAATTTTCTGACAGAGAAAAATCTTGTTTCAGTAAAACACACTAGTCTCCACCTCCCCAGATGTTTCTTGAACACATTTCAGGTATATTATGTAAGCATTGATATTACTGCATAAAAACGGACAATATGTTTCAACCATCAAACCTTATATTCTTCAAAAAGGTAGACATGGATTCTGGAATCAAGTCTAATTTTCCTAATATCTATACCCATGTCCACCCAGTCTCTCTGAACCTGATTCTCTTATTCAGCATAGTACAATTTCTGTTCATGTAGCATTTCTTTTATTTTCAAAATTTCCCCATTGCAATGTTACCATGTCAATCTCTTTTGGTACTTAAAATAAAAGCACAAGATGTAAATTCCCTTTTAGAATCCTTGTCACAATTTTGACTATTTTTTAATCTTACTATCTATTCATTCTGTAATGATGTAAACATTTTGGAATGTTTCTTTTACTTCTATAGCTTTACTTTTAGAACAGTGCCATTTCTTTGTTATGCAATTATTTAATAGCTATGATGACTGTTCTTGATTCAATGCACTAATACACATTATGCTAGTTCAACTAAAATCATTCATATGTTTATTGACAATATTAAATCAGTTTTATTAAGTCATGTGGTTCATTAATTCTACTATATATCCATATCCAAGATCTAGAGTTTTACTACAGAAAGGAAAAAAATGTCATCGTCCTATTAAATGTATTTACATATTTGCCCTTATTTAATTGAGATATGAGGTGTACAGACTCAATTAATGAATACACAGGACACTGAGGAACAGCGAGAGACACAATGAAGTGCTTTGAAGAATGAAAAAGATAAGGTTTTCATGTTTTATTTGAGGCTTTTACAACTTAAGCCCATTTTAAACATGTATAATTGATTTTATACAGTTATTGTCAATTAGCTTATTTATCAAAACAAGTATACTGAAAATCACAATCATAATCAAATCCTTAACCACAAGAACTGACATAACTTAATGAGATATACGAGCAATAAGTATATGGAAACATGAACAGTAACTGAGAATGAAAAGCAAAGGACCCTGTCTATAGGCATGTCTGGTTATCCACGTCATTTTCAGTATGTCCTTCAACATGTCACCTTTTCAGTGGCAACAGCTTCTACATCCTTCAGCCAAATTATCCCTTTGCAAGTTGTTGTTTATAGAAATTTAGGAGCTGCTAACAGTTAAACAGATGGATACCTACAGAACACTAAAACCAATCAAAAAGCAGAATTGTAGAGCCCAGTACAAGTAGATACATATATAATACAACTCCTGAACATTGGAATCAGGGATCATTGTAGGATAAGGGGCAACACTATTATAAAAACTTGGAGAATAAGAGAGCTTCCTGTGAGATTTGTCTCCTAACAATCTCAAAAGCTACACCCACAAAGTCCCAACAACAAAGCTCGTTAGATATGATCTGAAGACGGAGAATACCAATTGAAATGTCAAAGTGGATGAGGCAATAAAAATATTTCTATTGAAATCAAAGTAGGAAATGAGGTGTCTCATTTTAAGAACTGAACACTCAACATCTCTTATTCTCCACACTTTGACAAGATGTTTGTTTCTGTGTTAACTGGTATCCACTATAAAAAAATGTCGAGAGCTTTACTACTGCATGTGCTATAAAGATAAGAACTTAGGGGTAATTTATTACTATTTCCATACCTTTATTCTTTGAGGTTCGGAAAACATTGTAAAAAAAACTGCAATAAAAAGATTTTAAGAGCTGAGAAGGTAGATTTCTATAGCACAACAATATTTTTTAGACATCACATTTGCACATGTGAACTCTCAATGGCTGTAACTTCATGCACAAGTCTTGCACAAGATCAAGCTAGTGAAAATCCCAGCATTGATCAGGAAAGGGCCCATGAAGACCTACTCCTAGCTGAGGAGCTATGGTAATTAAGGCCTACTGGGACAAGAATCACTTTTTAAGTATGAAAACCCTGAGATGTTAATCATCAATGTTCTAATAGATAGTCCTAGATCCCATGCACATACAGGAACCACTGAATGGACTTGGTGGACCTTAAATTTTGATATATAGAGAGAACACATTGTTGGGAGAATAAAAGTTGGGGAGGTGGAACAATTGAAAGAAAGGGAAGTGAAGTGGGTTGTATCCAAACACAGTATATATATATATAAATACTAAATTAAATATTAAATAAATTGCACAGTGTTGAATATAATCCTTGCATACTAACAACATATATCCCAAAAAATGTAAGAGAAAATATTGCAGTAATTACATTTCTCTCAGTGTTTTTTACATTAATAAAAGTGAGGAAATGTGAGGCAGTCATGGTAAAACATGCCTGAAATCTCAACAATAAGAATGCTAATTCAGGAGAATGTTTAGATGCAGGCCAGGATACATTATTGAATGAGACTCTACCTCAAAAAAGGTAATAGTAATAAATGGGAGACTATGGTGTGTATTCCATGTTACAAAAATTTTATTCATGCGTGATGAAGACTAGTATAGCAGATATGATATTTTCAAATTTTCTAATGAAAAACATCTTAATTTTCTTTGTTTTTTATAAAATGACATAACTTACATCCTGATTACACTCTTCAAACAAAAGTAAGAGCATATATGTCTGGTTCCAAGAAAGATGAAAACCACTTTTGACTTGGTGTTCCTCCTATCTGTGCACAAATATCAAGACAATTGAGGGGAAAGTGAAATGGGACCTGGAAACATCCTGTTCTTTATCACTACCCATGCTGATATCAGTTAAGATAGAGGCTCCAATTTAATTAGTGATAACATAATACAATTTGAACTATCAAATTCTTACATGGTCTATTAGCATGTGATCCTTGACATATATGTCACTTCAAGCCTGTATGATAACCTTATCCAAAGAACATGATCATTTTCTCCATGTTTTACTGATACATGTAGAACTGAATCAGATATTTTATTTTCATTGTCCCTTAAGAAAAAGATATACAAGTGACACCATATGATTTAATTAATGGCAGATTCCTTATATCATCTTGAAATTCTATTTCCCACCAGTTTATATTTAAGGCAAATGAAAAAGGAGAGATGAGAAACACATATTAGTATCTTTATTGCTGAATGTCCGCCTCAGTTACCCTAGAAAGTTCAGAGAAATAAATACTATTGTTTGGTCATCAATTATTTTCTTGACTTTTCTTGTCTTAGTATTTAGCAATTTAAATTATTTGATGTTCATTACTGTTATTAGGACACTTCCATGAACTTAATCTAAACTTAATCCTATTAGTCTTTACTGAAAGTGTCATAAAATGATGAAGCTTGTTTCCCTTATGTTCATATAAAAAGTCAACTAAATAAAAATACGTTACAACTGTTAACTTGTGTTACACTAGTACAGGCATAAGTGGGGTTTTCTCAGAATTCAGTCCCAACTCTAGCTGATCAGTTTAATTTACATAGTTCTGAAAGATTGGGATTTAAACAAGAAATTGTACTGGGTAGTTTTATGTCAGCTTGACATAAGCTTGAGTCATCTGAGAGGAGGGAATTTCAACTGGGAAATCACCTCTGTAAATGAGGACTGTAGGCAAACTCAGAAAATTTTCTTAACTAGTGATAGATGTGAGATGGCCCAGTGTATTCTGACTAGGGCTACAGCCAGCATGGTGGTCCTGGGTGCTATAAGAACGTAAGCTGAGTAAGTTATGAGTAAGTAAGCAACCAATAAGCAAAGCTCCTCCATAGGAACTGCATCAGCTTCTGCCTACAGTTTTCTGCCCTTTTTGAGATCCTGCCTTGGTTTCACTCAGGGTTGAGTGACTCTGGATATGTAAGCTAAATAAAATCTTTCCTTCCCAAGTTGCTTTTGGGCATGGTGTTTCATCACAATATTAATAATCCTGATCAGAAATGTTATTAATTTTCGACAATATTGGTAGTATTAATGAGTCCACAATCATTTATTAATACAGTTAAACTGTAACTTAGGATTGTTAGGAATATTGTAGCCAAGGTAATTATCAAAGCCATTTCACAGCAATTATGATTTTATAGACAAGCTAGAAAAAGATGGTGTGCTCCTTGCCATATAAAATTTGAAACTAAGGACAAAAATCATCCTGTGAATTTATAATAAGAGCAGTCCACTACATAATAATGAGTATAATTTTGTTGACTTATATTTTCCAAGGTGGCTTTCCTATGCAAGCTGACTTAAATCTCACAAGTCACTCTGAAGCACTTAGAGTGATGTATTTTCCTTGAAGTGATAAATAATTAGACTCACAGGAGGTACAATATTTACTTGAGGACGTAAGTCACAGACACCTAAAGAACTACTAGTAGTGTGTGTTCTGAATAATAACCTTAGAGTTTTCTATTTGCTAATAACCTCAAAATCACTATAGCAAAATGTAGATGAGAGTTTTAACCTTATAGAAAAACAAAATGTCCGTATCTGCAGCACAGCTCACTTACCATTCCTATAACAGTTGCAAAAGTCTCATGGATTGAAATTTTCCAGGGTTTAATACATAATCACTTCCTGAATAATGTATGATTCTATATATTTTCAGAGTTATACTCAATTCTTAATACTAAAATGATCACTAATCTAGTTTCCTGGTATTTTGAAAATATAAACAAAAACTTTTCTGAAATATCATAAATCATTGTAGTCAAATCATAATTAATGAGAATTAATTGAATAAAAACATGTAATTCTCCAATAAATAATGTTTATTCTTTTTAACTAGATTGTATAATACAGAAATGAAAGAGAGATTTGATAAATATCTTGCTAACATGTGATACAGATCCACATAACTGTTTAATTCTCACAGATATTCAAAATTTTGAACAAATGCAGAATTCATTACAGTTCTTCAAATAAAACTAAAGGAAGAAAAAGATGAGTTCAATTTCCATAAGCAAGATACTGGAAATACTCTGAACTGGCTTGCGGTAGATATTCTCTGGGGAAAATAGTTGTTAACTCAATAAAATCAAGTCCAGAGATGGAGGGGGAGAAAAACAAACCAATCAAAGCTAATGGTTCCTGATGAACCCAGATTAAATACAGAGATTGGTCTGGTTTAAATATACTCAAGGGAACAGTCCTTCAGATAAGAGTATCAATTTTCACTCTGGGTCAATAGGATGAAGAGTGTGTGGTTAAAATCAGATATTGCAAATGTATACAGCTTGAGTGAGATGCCTGTTGGAGAAAAGGACACTTGGCAATCAGAAGCAGCCCTGAGAGCACACAAAGACTTAAAATGAATTTAGCCAAGTTCCCTTTATTAAAATGAATAAGAAAATTTATCAATGCATATAGTTTTAAAACAAATCTACAAAACTAGGTAAGTTACATACATGTTGATACATTACAAAATGGAAAATCATCACTAAAACATAAAAATCCTTATGCATAAAATTTAACTAAAACATTTATGAATAAAGCAAAGAAAATTTGAAAGTAATGAAAGCACTTGCTACTTTTCAAAAGGATACAAGTTTAGTCCCGAGTACCCATTTCAAGTAACTCTTTTTTTTTGTAGCTTTTTTTTCTTTTTTTATTTTTCTTTAAATGGTGTAATTTATTCATTTACAGCATGTCACGATAAATTAAAAGAAAATTTGTCGGAAAAATGCTGCCAGGAGCCTATTGTGTAACTATAGGTATTTTGTATAATAACCTTGAATTGTAAATTGACCAATGTTTGGTAGGAGAGAAGGGGGAGATGCCAGAAGCCAGAACCCTCGCCCTTACCCTCACCCCCTACCTTTCCCCACCTGCACAATGTCCCCTGAAGCTTGGCAACTGCAAGATCCTGCTTGACAACTGCAGATAGACTCAAAGCAGTGTACCATATCTTCTGAAGAATAGCAGGGAGACCATAACTCAAGCAGTGTACCATATCTTCTGAAGAATAGCAAATAGACCATAATTCAAGGCAGTGTACCATATAGACCATGACATGTTTCAAGTAACTCTTAATTGCCTACAAATTCATCTCCAAGGGATTCAATATCCTTTTCTATCTTACTCACAACCTACATACAGAAATCAGACACTCACACAAACTCACACACAAACACATTATAACACACATAAACACATACACACACACACAGACACATTAAAACACACATAAAAACATACACACACACATACGGACACAAACACAAGTAAATAAAAACAAAATAAATATTTATGATAATTAACTTGATAAACAAAATATACAATTAAAAAAAATTACAAAATAAAACTGTTGAGTTGAATAAATAATAAAGCAAGAATCAATACCATAAAGATTACACATAGAGATTAAAAGTTTTCTCCAAATTAAAGTCCAGGTATCAAGAAAACATGATAAAAATATCAGTATTATATTTTACTTTAAGTGATACAAAACTATAATTTATAAAAAGATAGATTGAGAAAAGGCAATTAGATATCTAGACGATGCTTAACACGTTATTGCTTAAATTATAAAAATCTATTTCAATTATATGAATCAATTCCACCACCAGAAACAAATACACTGTTAAGTAGATCATAGTGTATAATGTGTTACATAGTAGTCATTTTCATTTTAGAAGTGTTTTAGAAATACATACTACATATTGCAGTACACATATATTGGTTTCCATGGCTAACACTGGTGTAAATATTCACTGCTCTCGTCTAGGGTTGTATAAAACCACAAGATGAGAGAGTAACGTAAGGATGATGGTAAGGTTGAGAACTACCGTATTTTGAACAATCTCTGTCTTGTGTGAGTAGACTCTACAATGCTTTTCTGTGCTTATGCCTTCTTCAACCTCAAACAATATAATTTTAATGGCAAAAACTACAAATATTTTTCTTTATCATAGCGAAAAAGTGGCATTATAATGATTGTTGCTAAGAATTCAAGGGTGAAAAGGAAAGCTGAAGCAGGAGTTTATCAAGACATACTTTAGTAAAACTGGAGAAAACATTGCCAACATTTGTTGACAACAGTTAACATCTTACCTTTGTATTTGCCGTCTTTATAATTGGGTCATAGAATTATTTATATGTTTTATTTTCTTTGTAAAACTAAATCCTATGATACAAATATCTCACTCAAAATATATGACACTTTTGTAACAATAAAATCCACAGTATTCATTATTATCTTTTATATTGATAATCATAATTAAGAGAATATTTAAAATACATTATGCAAATAATGATTGCATTGTCCTGTGCTACTTATAGATAAAATTTGGTATTTTCTAAATATCTCTTCAGAGAGAGATAATAGAACAATAAAAGCCCATTAGTAGAAAAAATATCCTTTCAGTCAAGAGAATCAAATTCTTGCCTATTAGTAAGAAAAATGTCTTCTAGGCAAGAAAACAATCTCTGTCCTGATTGAACACTTAATATTCTAGTTGGGCCAGTCATTCATCTTACTAAGAGACCATCCTTTAGGAAGGTGGGACTACTCTTATGAAACTGTATTCAGATTGGTGAAACAATTATTTTTTGATCTGATAATATACTTTTTCTTCCCCGATCCTGCCCCCTACATGTACAGTTAACCATGAGGTTCTAAGCTCTTAGCAAGGAACAACTAGTCCTTTTGCTTTTTTCTACATTATCGTTTTGAATACTGTCAAGATCTTATGTATACTTTTCATATGTTGTAGGATTCCTTACTCTTTTCTGAAGCCTCAGTACCCAACATGTGTTTTTTTTTCTATCAAGTGGAAGACCCCCATAGTAACTCAACTTGCGTGTTTTTTATCCTTTCCTCCTGCATTTTATAGACAACTGGTGAGTTATGTATTTCCAGCTCTTCTTCTTCTTCCTCTTCCTCTTCTTCTTCTTCCTCTTCCTCTTCCTCTTCCTCTCCTCCTCCTCCTCTTCCTCCTTCTTCTTCTTCTTCTTCTTCTTCTTCTTCTTCTTCTTCTTCTTCTTCTAAATTCTAATAAAAATATCCTTGATCTTAAAAGGAAAAGAAGAAAAGAAGAAAGGAAGAATGGAAAGGAAGAATAGAAAGAAAAAAGAAAGAGAGAAAAGATAGAGGGACAGAGGAAGGGAGGGAGGCAAGGAGAGAGGGAGGGAGGACAGATGGACATGTGTCACTACTGACTGTGAGATTGCTATAAATGTTGAACACCATATTGGTTGATACATAATCTCTGGGAATTAAAAAATAAGTGCAGTTTGCAACACTTCATTGCAGCCTTGCACAGAAATACTTAGTAAAACTGAAGGTAAACTAAACTCAAATGTATAAAAGTGACTTACTCTCAACCTCAAGCCCATTTTATCCATTTCTTCATAAGATTTCAGAGAAAAGAATATGTTATTAATTTGAAGGTAAGAAACTTGGGGTCATATTATACATGCATTAACTCTAAACCCTCTGAACTATCTCGAAAAGCAAAGCAGTGGTCTTAGTTCTGCAGTGCATTATGACAATCTACATCTGCTAAAAACAGTAATATCTTACATACCTGAGAGCTAACTGATGCTGTTACCAGAATTTTCCTTATTAACATTATTTTCCAACAGTTACTTCATACATGAAAATAAATAACCTTGAAACATGGAATAAGATTCATATTTCTTCAAGTCAATCTGTTTATAATGTCATTCAGTTGTCTTATTTATGTTTAAAACATCTTTATTTTCTGTCTCCAAAGGGTTTTAAGTGTGACAAACTGATTACTCTTAGCTATTTTACCCAGACAGGATCTGACAGAGACCAGGCT
Organism: Grammomys surdaster; assembly: GCF_004785775.1. Lineage (NCBI taxonomy): Eukaryota > Metazoa > Chordata > Mammalia > Rodentia > Muridae > Grammomys > Grammomys surdaster. The sequence continues at coordinate 2,978,008 of NW_021620970.1, read as the reverse complement.
GGACTCAAATTTACTCAATATCCAAAGATGACACTACACTCTGGAGTCTCCTTTTGTCTCTCCCCGAGTGATACAATTGCAAGCATGTGTCACTATCATCTGTGACAATATGGTCATTCATCTCAAATGAGAAAGTTATGCCTTCTCATTGGTGTTGAAGCTAATCATTAAGGAACATACATCCTGGGTCAAAATAAAAAAAAATCATTAATATATAAACATTTATTTATATAGTATTTTAGGAAGTAGCCTATATTTCTGTGGTCTCTGAAAACACAATGTGTATTGGTAAGAATTATAACATGTCTCCTTTATGTTCTGACATAGATTTCCTATAAAAACAAGAATTTATTGCTGAGGAAAATGTGTACATTCTAGGAAGAGTTCGAATAGTCACTTACTGCAGATTGGTGTGCTCCCCAACCCTGCCTTATTCCCAGGATGACTGCTGTAACCTAGGAACAGGTGAGACCTGACTCAGTCCCCATACAAGCTGGGACCCCACATAGTGCAGCAGACATAGGCTCCGTCTTACCTACCAGAACCACATCTCATTTCAGACATCAACTCAACCTTCACTTGCCTCAGAAAGGCACATCACCGTTCTACATGCCCCCCCCCCCGAACCACATACACACATCTTTCCTGTCTCTCAGGATGCCTCCTTTAACCAGGGACTCAAGAGCCCTGCTGGAACTGGAAACACAGCTCTATCTACCTCCTAGAAGGCTTTTTCTAACCCAGGACACACGGACTCATCTACCTGGGAGGCCTGCTTCAATCCTCAACAACCAGGCCAACTAACACAAGAGACCATCAGATGGGGAAAGGCAAGAACAAGAATATAATCAACAGAGACTAATGGAATATAACATTATCAGAAACCAACTCTTCTAATACAGCAAGACCTGCATATCTCAACATAGCTGAAAAGCAAGCTTCTAACCACAAATCCCATTTCATGAAGATGATATAGGCCTTTAAAGAGGATATAATAATTTCCTGAAGTAATTCAGAAAAATATAATCAAACAGGTAGAAGCACTTAAAGAGATAATGATAAATGAAATACAGGAAAATACAATCCAACAGGTGAAGGAAATAACATAAAGGTCCAATACCTAAAAGTGAAAATAGAAGAAATAAAGAAGACATAAATAAAAACAACCCTGGAAATGGAAAACCTAGAAAAGTGAACAGGAACTACATATGCAACCATCATAAACAGAATACAAGAGATGAAAGAGAGAATAGAAAGTACTATAGACTAAATTTATACATGGGTTAAAGAAAATTCCAAGTATAAAATACCTAAAACAAAACATCCATAAAATTTGTGACACAGAGAAAAGACCAAACTTAATAGGAATAATAGGTATAGAAGAGGGTGAAAGATTGCCAGTTCAAAGGGCCAGGAACACCTGCAACAAAATCCTGGAAAACTTCCCTAACCTAAAGAAGTGACAACCATAAACATAAATGAAGCCTAATGAACACCACATAGATTGGACCAAAAAAAAGAAAATCCTCATCCCACATAAGAATTAAGACATTAAATGTACAGAACAAAGAACATTAAAAGCTGCAAGGGAAAATGGCCAAGTAACATATAAAGTCAGACCTATCAGAATTACACTTGACTTCTCAATAGATACTCTAAAAGCTAAAAGAATAAAGACAGATGACTTGCAGACCCTAATAGACCAAAAATGTCAACCAAAACCACTATAACCAGCAAAATTCTCAATCACCAGAGATGGAGAAACCAATATATCCCACAAGAAAACCAAATTTAGACAGTATTTGTCTACTAATCCAGCCCTACAATGAATACTAGTAAGAAAACTGCAGCACAAGGAGAGTAACTAACACCTAAGAAAACACAAGAACTTAACAACCTCACAACAAATCCAAAACAAGAGAATCACATACACATGTGCACACGCGGGTGCACACACACACACACACACACACACACACACACACACAGCATAACCTCAGAAAACAAAATAACAGGAACTAACAATCATCGGTCATTAATATCTCTCAACCCCAATGGACTCAATTCACCAATAAAACAAGACAGGTTAACATATTAGATATGTAAACAGAATTTATCATTATGCTGCACACAAAGAACAAATCTTAGCAACAAAGATAGATACTAACTCAGAGTAAAGGACTTAAAAGGTTTTAAAAGCAAAGAGTCTCAAAAAACTAGCTGGAGTAGCCATTTTAATATATAATAAATTAGACTTTAAACCAAAAGTATTCAAGAGAGATGGGGAAACCACCTTGAGTTTCAAATACTAGAGACAATTTCCTAAACAGAATGCCAAATCCTGAAGTTGTAAGATCACCAATTGATAAATGGGAACTCTTGAAACTGAAAAGCTTCTGTAAGTCAAAGGGCACTGTCAATAGGACAAAACATCAGCCTACAAATTGGGACATCCCACAGAAGGCTAATATCCAAAATATATAGAGAGCTCAAGAATTTAGACTCAAACAACCCAAATAACCCAATTTAGAAATGGTGTACAGAGCTAGAAAAAAATTCTAAATAGAGAAATCTCTAATGACTGAGAGGCACTTAAAGAAGTGTTCAACATCCTTAGTCATCAGGGAAATGTAATAAAATTGACCCAGAGATTCCAACTTATACCAATCAGAATGACTAAGGTTATAAACTCAAAGGACAGCACATGCTGGTGAGGATGCTGTAAAAGAAGACTCCTCCATTGTTTGTGGGATTGCAAATTTGTACAACTACTCTAGAAATTAATCAGGCTGTTTCTCAAAAAAAAAAGGAAGTAGTTCTATGTGAAGACCCCACTATACTGCTTCTGAGTGTATACCTAAAAGATGCTCCACCATACCACAAAGACACATGATCTACCAAAGCCATAGCAGCCTTATTAATAATAGCCAGAAACTGAAAGCAACCTAGATTTCCCTGGACTGAACAATGGATACAGAAAGTGTAGGTCATTTACACAATGGAATACTATTCAGCTATTAAAAACAAGATCATCATTAAGTTTGCAGGCAAATGGATTGAACTTGAAAATATTACCCTGACTGAGGTAACCCAGACCTAGAAGAACATGCATCGTATATACTCACTGATAAGTGCATATTAGTCAAAATGTACAGAATACCAATGATACACCCAACAGACCCAAAGAGGTTAAAGAAGGAAGGCCCAAGTGAGAATTCTCTTCCCCCCCCTTCTTTTCTCCCTCTTGCTCTCCAGCTCCTCTAGCTCCAGTCCAAAGATTTTTTACTTATTTATTATATGTAAGTACACTGTAGTTGTCTTCAGGCACCCCGTAAGAGGGCATCAGATCTCATTACAGATGATTGTGAGTCACCATGTGGTTGCTGGGATTTCAACTCATGACCTCTGGAAGAGCAGTTAGTGCTCTTTACTGCTGAGCCATCTCACTTAGAAGGAGAAACAAAATAGTCATGGGAGGCAAAAGGAAAGAGGGACCTGGATGGAAGAAGGGAGTGGAAAGGGAGTCAGCATCATGTATGGGGAAAGACAGGAGAGACGCCCTGAGAGCCAAGAGAAGGAATGGAAATATACAGCTATAGTGGTTGGGGAATCTCTAAGAAATCCCAGAGACCTAGATACTCTCCCAAGACTCAAGGCCGGTGACCTTAGCTGAAATGCCCAACAGTGGTGTTATTAAACCAGAAGAGACCTCCTCCATTAGCCAGACAGGACCCCAAGTGGAGAGATGGGGATACCAATACACCTGCAAAATTTTCAACTTAAAATTGCTCCTCTAAAAGAAATGCAGGGACACAAACTAGAGCAGAGACTAAAAGAATGACCAACCAATATCCGTTCCAACCTGTTCTACAGGCAGACACCAAACCCTGACACTATTACTGAGGCTATGTTTGACTTGTAGATAAGGAGCCTGGCATAACTGTCCTCTGAGAGGCTTTACCCTGCAGCTGACTGAAACAAATGACAGATACAGCCAAACATGGGATGGAGGTCCAGGACCACTTTGGAAGAGTTAGAGTAAGGATTAAAGGAACTAAAGGGATGGCAACTCCATAGGAAGACGAACAATATCAACTAACTTGAACCCCTGGGAGCTTCCAGAGACTGAGCCACCTACCAAAAAGCATACATAGCTGGTCAGAGACCCATTCTCCCGATCCTCTACATACATAGCAGATGGCTGCTGTGTCTGACTTCAGAGGGAAAAGAAGAGTCTAATACTGTAGGGACTTGAAGTCCAAGGGTGGGGAGAAATCAGGAGTGGCACCCTCCCAGAGATGAAAAGGAGATGGTATGGGCAAAGAACTCCTCAGTGGAGCCGGTGGGGAGGGGTGGCGGGGGGGGGGACAGCATTTGGGATGTAAGTAAATAAAATAATTAATTAATTTTAAAAAAGGATTCAAGCAGCCAAGTGGAAAGAAAATTCTGATCTGATTGACTTCCCAAATTCGCATTGCTTTTGATTTCTCAGTGATAACGAATTTTTCTAAAGTCAATATCCTTCTCTTCATTTATTAGCGAGAAAATCGGCATCATTTGCCCTTTCAAATCAAATTTTGTAATCAGTGGCTGTGTTCTAAATGGAACTCAGAGATGTTTATAAATCATGGGCAGTTTATACAATATTTTAAACCTATTATCGCTCTAGGAGCTTATCATTAGCAATACATAGCAGTGAATTTTTTGTTGTTCTTTTTTGCATCTATCAGAAAAGTAATGAACATTCTCCTACTTTGGTCCAACCTTTATTGAGGAGTCATATGCTATGAGTATATTTGTTCAATAAAACCTATTTCTAAATGACTTATGAATGCATCCAGTTATATGTGTCTTGTGATCTTTGAAACATAGCCATTAGAATTTCACTGTTTAGCCTAGTAAAGTAAATATTCAGTATCTGTATGTGGGAAGAAAGTCTTATGTTTTAAGAAAAAGGCTTCTAAAGTAATTGAAAGATCTGCCTTGTGTAGCGTCCTGAGCTTTGGAATTAAGTATCAAATTTATATGATATTGATGAGTAGTTCTTATAGCATAGAATAAGTAAACTACATCATTGCACTTGTTCCACAAAACAATTCCTTTCCCCCATAAATCAGTTAGTGAAATTACACTACTATTTTATTTGTAGTTTAGTTTACCTGAACCATATCAGTTATGAGTATCGAAGTACAACTCACTAATAAAATCTTTGCAGACAAATCCTTGAATTTGCACACAGAACATTAGTAAATTCCCATGCTTGATTTGTTTGTTCCAAAAACTATTCCTAAATGAATAAATAAATAAATAACCAATGCCACAATCTGTAATCTCACAGTGACAGTGGAAGGAGAGTTACATTAGTGCTCTTCTACCACATGATTCCTCAGTTAATACATTTAGATAATAGGGAAAGTAAGAGGCATAACCAAAGAAAAATTCAGCTGAATGAGGATACTTCTCGAAAAATCACCCAGTTATTGTTTAAGGTACACAACGGAATCGTGTAAGGTAGGGATTGGGTGTACAAGGACCAATAACTAAGCTATAAGTTGTTCCTACTTATTCCTTAGCTCATTCATCCACTCAATCTGTCGACAGCTCATTGCTGCTCCAGGCCCTGTTGTCAAAGGTGGACATGCATCAGAGAAAAGATCCAACATTCCATGCATTCATGGATCTTCCTTGTTGAATACATCAATCCTCACGAATAAAAAATGTATATACCACCAAGACACTCATATGCATATGCATGTGCACATATTATCTCAAACTGCTTGAAAGCAAAGCAATGCATGTTATTATTCAATGTATGTATCCATATCACACTATATGTCTTAAAAATATACTTTAACTTTAGGATAATGTTTTAGAATTACTAAAATGAAAGGATTAGTTTTCTAAGAGATCATTTTTATTCACACTTACATGAGTAACTTTTCTGAATTTGTTCGTAATAGGATTAATGTAAGATTCAATATTTTAAAATGCTAGACTCATGCTTCGATGTGTGTCACAGTTTTCACTAGCCATCAGCTACACTTGCGTTTAAGGATTATGATATTACCTTCAGAAGAAAATTAGAATAAAACTCACTAAATGAGGATTCTGAAGTTTCAAGAGATCATGAGATCATGAGAAAATCTTACTCTCTTTGTGTTCATTTCTTCCCAACTAGCAAAAGTGGATATGCTTTTTAATTAAATATGAGGGATTATCTATAAAATTCTGTTCAATTCCACTGCAATGTGCAGGTATTGTGATAAATGTAAAGGTGTATTGTGAAGGGAAAATGCTAAATAATTCATTACACAAGTTACAAAGTGGAGGTCAAACCCCCTAACTATAGGAAAGACAGAACATTCTAAAAGCTAGCCATCAAGGTATAGGAGAAGAACAGGTTACAGAAAGTACTGTCATACTTGGATCTTTAAAGTTCCTTTGTGGAAACTCTGATATATGACAACAGTCATGGAGGTCATATTATTATTAAAAAGTACCAAAAAACTCCTAACAAGCCCTAACCCCATTTACGTAACATCAGAGTGGACATGAAGGGACTTGACACTGCATCACAAGATGAACAGAACAGTTTTAGATTTGGAGTATAACAGTGTCTTATGGTTGTTTGGTGAATAGGTGATTAACATTTCCAGCCCCTTTGCTCTATATTTTTTGCTTACCTGATTTTCTTTTCTCAATTAACAATTCTAGTTACTATAATCATCAAGATAAAGAAGTACCTGTCATTGTTCAGTGCTGTACTTAAGTCCTTCCTCCAGGCTCAATAAATAGTTATAAATTGTCTTCTCCCTAGAGAGTCATCTAATGTTAAGAAAAAATGAGCCATAAATTTCTCTATTAGCTTTACTATTCTAAATTCATAAATTATAAAAAATGATCATTTTACTAATTTTTCTCTAATTCAATTTAAATATAATGTTTTGATGATAAATGAATAGACATTTGTAAACAAACACATACACTGACTCACAAGCACACATGCACAAACATGTACTCTACATGCACTCCAGTGAAAGAACAAAAAAAAAAAAAAAAGATTTTTCAGGACCCAGAATAGCTGCATTAATTTTCCATTAAAAGCTTCACAATTTAACTAATCTTATGTAGTAATAACCTAATTAGTGAAAGTAAAAAAATAATAACATTCATTAATCTATTATCTTTTATATAAATTATATAATGAAACTCATTTGCATCCAGAAGAAAGTAGGTTATAAATGAGCCTGATAATGTGTTACTACACTGAGAAGCTCAATTTAACCTGTAAGCCCATACTTCTCTGCAACTGCTCAAAATCCATTCACTGGATTGTTCCATCTACACTCATTTCCTACTGATGAGAAAAATAAACCAATGGGGGAGGGGGAGCAAAACTAGAGGACAATAGGGAGAAAGAAGGAATTCCTAATCATATTGCCTGCCCCACAATCACAAATATTTGACACAAAATGAGACCTATTTCACATGTTGTAATGGTTAACATAGCTGATAATGGTTCTTGCCTCTGTCTTCAAAGGCTAAAGAACTAGTTACATATTTTATGTAGCGTCATGTGACTCTTCAAACATCCTCTTAGATGGCTGTTTACTTTAAATCTGTCTCAGTCTCTTTTCTTGGCCCCACTGACATTGTTTCTATGGATGAGATTTTCATGCTATAAACAAACCAATGTGGACCTGAAGGTATGAATTCTCCCAGGATTCTCACCTAATAATAAGCCTGGATGCCTCTCCTTTTGCCAACTTCTATGTAGCTTATTCTGAAGTGTGGTGACAGGCTTACTAGTCAAAAGATTATTTACTTCCCTAAATGATGTTCTTTCAGTAGGCATATAAACAGAAAAGAAGGACACTGAAACTCTAATGCTGGAGATGTTGAGATTCCACCTGCATGCTTGTCATATTCAGTTTTACCCTGTTTGATATTTCCAAAAGTGTGCAAAATGGAAGGCTATGTTTTCCAGCATAACATTCTACACAAGCAATCACTGCTATCTTTCCCTTGGTGATCAGCAAAAGGAGAATTGCCAGGTGATTATGTACGAGTAAAAGGGTCGGTATCCTAGCGAAACATTTGATTTCTTTGAAATGTACATTACTTGTATTCTACTTGTGTAAATACACAGTTGTTTTCCTCTACTTAAAATCCCAAACCTTCTGATCATGTTAGGGCTCAAGGATCTTATAACTCCTTGATTGCTTTTACGACTCCCAGGAACATCAGGCCTGTCAATGTCGTATTCAGCTGTTACAGATCTTAGGTTCTAGGTAAAAATTGTAAGTATAGTAATCTACCCCCTATTTGAAAATAAAATAAGGGGAGACTATATATCTCACTTCTATTCATAATTACAGTTATCAAGAAACTAGTCATATCCCAAAGTGTTCTTGGGTTTTCGCTGTGAAGTCATTGACTAGCATCCACCAGGGTTTTCGCTGTGAAGTCATTGACTAGCATCCACCAGGGTTATAACGGTGATTCTTTTGGTACTAACAGTTATGCATCATCATGAACATCTCATAACATTAGAATCTATAGGGATGTAAATACTGTTTTTAAAATCTTGATTTTTTTTAACATGACTTGTAAAAGTCCCACGAGATGAAAGGAGGAGTAAATATAGGAAGACCCTTGTACTAGCTTCTACAACACCTCAGAAAGATCAGAGGAAGAGCGCCTGCGCGCTGCCCAGCACAAGGTCATGCAGAATTATTAAAAATAAAAAAAAATAGAAAGGGAATGAGTAGAAAGCCAGTCCAGCACTCTCAGCCTCTTGTTCTTTATGCATGAATGCGCGCACTATCATTAAAGTTCTTTACCATTCAGGTTAGACAGAGTCCTGTGGGATTCACTCCCTGTCATGTGCTTGCCTGACTAAGCCATACAATTCTATTGGCCCTATTGATTAGGCATCTGCTTCTGCTGTGAGAATGGTTTGCTCTTGTGGAACCGTGTTTAGCAGCTGTTACAGTTCAGATGAGTGTTGACAGGATGAAAATTAAATTAACATCCAATAACATTTTAACACCTGGTCCAACAACTGCAATATCATTGAGTTTCACCTTTTTGAAATTGCTTTGGGAGTTAATTCCTCCTTACTTTGACTTTGACCTGAAGAGACATTGCTAAAATTTTACTACAAAAAAAATTTCCCTTGACTGTTATTTACAATTTTCATGAACTCCCCTCTGATCCATGTATATGGGCAGCCCTTGGGAAATATTTGGTAACTATATCATTTTAGAAAATGTACTATCCCTGATAATAACTGAAGAGGTAGTAAAGGTAAAACTCATTAGCCAATCAGCAAGAATGATTCACTGTAGCACAGTCTAGACTGACATGATGGGCAAACAACCATTTAGGAAGGGACAAAAAAATCTGACAAAAATATATTTCACATATTTCTGACCTCCAGGTTCAGATTGGCTTAGGGAGATGATGGAAGGGATAACGAACAAAGCTAAGCCTTTACATTGGCAGACTGAGCCCACAATGCTTAGTTTAAAAGCTAAACTCTCATGTTTCATAAACATGTATAATTTATACAAGATCCATGAATCCTTAAGCCTCAATTTCCCCATAAGATTCAGCTAACAAAAGCATTGGTTTCACTGGATTTTATGGAGATAATTATGTAATTTCTGTAAAACTGTTACATTGACAGTGTCCCATTAGGCCTGGAATGAAGTCCCAAATAAGTTTTTCATTTTATGACAAATTCACAGACTTATCTACCTGAGACTTTTTAAAGATCATTCAATCTTCTCCTTGGATTTCACTATTAAGTTGGTGTGAAAAAGTACTATAGCTTCTGAAAGATACACACATAGTCAATCCAAAAAGGGGAAATCAGCTAATTTCATTAGAATTTGAGATTTCTTTTTATGACTTCCACTTCTTAATAGGCTTTGTGTTTGGAAAGAAGTCTGGGTCTATTCTAAGTAACTCAGTCATTTAATTTACTTATTTATTTCTCTTTCATCTATGGAGAAAGGAATGATGTTATGTGCTACTTTCCAGAACTAATAAGAAGCATAGATAATAGAATCACAATGCTATCATTTGCATTTAGGGGTACCATCAAGTGCTAGATGCTCTGTTAAAGATAAATATAGAATGTAACATGTTTACATGAAGGAAAGGAAAAACATGCAGCTATATTTAAACAACAACAGCAGCAGCAGCAGTAACAACAACAAAAAAACAGTCCAATAACCATTGGAGAAAATGGCTACCGATTTGGAAGGTTTTTGTTTCCTTTGTCTCATGTGTTATTGCTAATTATATTTGTAAGGAAATGAGAATCAGCAGAAAAAGAGAATTAAATATTTTAATTTGGTCAGTTTTGCTCTTTACAGCTTCTGGCAAACGAATTGTATTTCTAGAGAAAAATGTTATAAACTGTAATGAGATTTTAGGATTAAGTGTAAATTGTATTTATTCATATATTTTTCCCATTTGGGTTCTTTCCTACACCTAGAGAAATGCAGAATGCAGATTTCCTCCTCTTCTTGATGTTTTCTGGTAGAATACCCAACCCCACTTTTGTTTTCTCTCTTCCAGAGCAGTAATGATATGTAAAAAAAATTGTAAAATACAAATGAAGCAGAGAACAACAGTTGCTTCCAAAAGTCTTATTTACAATTTATGTTATTTATTTTAAATAAAAGAAGATAAGATCTAATGTTAAATTTTCAAAATCTGATGGATGCCTTAGTCTTTAAGGAAGAAAATATATTTTGTAAAATTAGCTAAACTTTTCTGGAATAAAGAATCAAATATTAGTGATTGGCTTCTAAGAATGGTAATCCAGTAGTCAGGAGCACAGAGCACATTTAAAATGTTGTACATTTGCTCAGTCACCTCATTTTTTTACAAGGTCCCTGTGTCACCTCAGGAAATTAACATGCCCATTACCCTGATTCTAGCAAAAATCTGATTGCCTTGAAAAGGGAATGCACACTAACTTGAAAGATATAAACAATAAAGTTATAATAATACATCAGGCAACATATTTGTATTTCTGATTATTCTGTCTTTAAAAAGTAAGAATATAGCTACTCTAAGACAAGTGTGTTATTCACTAAAAGTACTAAGACTAATATACTAAATAAAACTGTTCCTCTACATAACACCTTGCTTTTACATCAGGAAGAAAAAATACATAATTCTAAAGTTTTCACAAAGTTAACAGTGCTGGTATTTAATGAAAATTCACGGACTAATTGCTACACATTGAAAAGCATTTCCAACAAAGTCTATATATCCACCCCGTGCTCATAATTACCATCTTAGTGTTGTTTGAAGAAGAAAAGAATAAGAATCTGTATAAGCCTTCAAACTCAGTGAACTTTCTTGAGAAGCCTTGAGAGTGGTAGTCTGGGTCATTCAGCCCTTGAATGTTCTGATTCTGAAAACAATAGCCTGTGGTCATCTGGGAAAGAAGTGTGGCTTTCCTATGAGAAATAGGAGCAAGAAAGAAGTAGAAGAGAAATTGGGACACCTTGTCCTTTTACACAATTATCAAGTTACAGTTCATAAAATCATAGAACTGGAAAATATCTTAATATTGCATTCAACACACAGCCATAATTCCTGGATGGAAACAGGAAATCAAAAATCAGAGAAAATAACTCTTGCATTTAAAAAACCAATTCATTAGTCTCTGATTAGATTTTAAAATATATGAGATTCTGAAGAAATTGCACATTTTTCAATGTTTATCACATTCACAATCAATTTACTCAGGAGCAAAGAGGAGGATAGTGTGGACAAGCAGAGCAGGAACAAAAGCATAAACCATAATAATTGTGAGATAAAAATGTAGAATCACAAACGAAAAATTATTGGTGGGAATTATCAAATATGAATACTCACTTTCAGACATGTGAATGAGATGGTGATAGTAAAGGTATGAATATTACATTCCCTGGTCACACTAGTCAAAAAAGAAAAAAGATCACAATTCAAATGTTGAAACTTTATGTGGCAGGCCAACAGCTATTGTACCACTCCCAGGAAGATTTGCACACCGTCCTCTATGATATTTTATCAACAATTAAATACAAGCAAAAACTATTTAAAACTATTTAACAAAGAATGAGAATCCTAGGTTCTAGAATATGTGTCAGATCTGGTGAGAAGTCTTTTGTGTAACTACAAGCTGGATTGCATATGACCATCACCTGCTACACATGGTTGATATAATTGTTTACAAACCAAAGCAATAGTTGGAAAGGAATGTTCAAATACATAGATTCAGTGCTGATATATATTACAAAGGAAATTACATGTATATATTTGGTAGAGGGATTAAAATATTTCTATATTTTTTAGTGACTGATATTTACTGCTTTTAACTTACAAACAGTGACTAGAATCACACTTAGAGCTCTCACTGTCCCTGCTTTGGTGGGTCCCTAACAGACAAACTCATAATCGTCCTTTGGACATTGTTTTGCACTAGTTTCAAGAGGCATTTTACATATTTTCCTGATCTTACTGTTGGGATCAGATGGTCTCACTAAGTTATCTAGACTGGCTTTGAATGTGGGACTCACCTTCATTAGGTTGGTGGATGCTGAGGTTACAGATATGTACCACCTATTCTGCGTATATTATTTTTTCAATATTAGCTATCATTACCAAAATAAAAACTAAAAAACATTTTTCAGTATCCAAAACATAAATACATCTTAATTATCTATAATCACCAAGAAAACAAAATTTGTCTTGTTGACACAGGTTTTGGGGCTAGAAATATCAAAACAATATAGTATTGACTTGAAAAATCAGAGACAAGTATGATGTTCAAAGTCATCTTGACCCTTAATCAAGATACTTTGTTATGTGACTTACCATGTCTACCTGCTTATGAGGCACAACTTGAGAAGAAAAGAAACAATAAGAGTCATTCTTTGCATAATTTATTCACTGTATCACTACAATGTTAAATAAACCAGAAAACACAATTTTCTCTTTATCTAGAAAGGAAGAGTTCTTCATTTAGAGATTTTGATTTGAAGCTTTATTGTCAAACTGGGAAAGTGATGTAGTAACATTTGCTTTCAGAGAAGAGTAAAATAAGATTTAATACACTTACGCAAACATATTCTTTCTAAACCAGAGATACTGAAGGTTAGACTCCTCACAGTTCATAAACTTCAAAATGAACTGAAATTGCCTTTGGAACCAGTTATACACTAGAATGAATCTCAGATAAGCCATGAGAGCAAAAAATGAAGTCCAGAAAATATATTTAGTTGCGTCAATAAAAAAATAACAAACCATAAATTTGTCATCTAAGAAAAAATTTAAAAATTATCTTTTCACCTTAATTATTTTACTCAACACATGCAAATATTCAAAATATTTGTATCTAAGAGAACAGTATTTTTGCATGAAAGTAATTAATTGTCAACTTAAAAATAATTATATTATCAATAGCTCAAAAATTTTAATGTAAGTTTTGCAAGAAATATAGCCTGTATTTTATACTTAAAACCCAATTTTATTTACTTAGATACCATAAAAGCTTATTAGATAATATAATGGTGGGTGATAGGCACTGTTGAGTAATGATTTCTTGTCAAATCAACTGCAGGATTACACAGTAATAGAAGGCAGTTCCCTTGGTGAGGAAGAATGCTAACAACAGAGTTAGACATTGGTCAAATGTGTCTAGATGGTGACCACCTTCCTCAGGTCTATAAGATGAATTTCAGCTTACTTTTTAATATTGTGCTATCTCCAGATCACCATGACGTCCTTAAAACAATTAATTTTGAAGTTCTTTTGTGCATTTAATTAATTAATTGTCTTAGGGGAAACAATTGTGGTCTCACGCAAAACAATTTATAATTGCAGTCTCTTTAAAAACCATTGTGCCTCATTGGTTGATCTAAAAAAAAAAGGGAGCCTGATTGGGGAAATATCTGTGAAGAACAGAACGAAGCATGAGAGTTCCATGAAGGAATTTTTAGAGAGTAGTAGATTTCTGAGTTGTGGAAGGAAGAGAGTGGCTTGGCCTGAAAATCAGACTATAATACAGCCATGAGGAAATCTCGGGCAGTACTTAAGTTTAAGTTTATAAGCCACACTTTCTTTGCAGAGAATTCCTGTGTCCTATCAGACTGCCCAATCCTAGAGCTGGTCACTGGCCACTGGCTAGTAGCCTCCTGGGAAGTATTGCTTATTGGTATGGTGGTGAACTTGGAGGCACAGAAGGTGCCTTTTGCTTTTGCTTTTCCCTGCAATTATTCTCAGAAGTGTCTTTCCATAAGATGAACATCAAAGAGACAATCTGAAGTTTACCTTAGACTAAGGAGACTATAATGTTCCAAATTTGGCAATAATCTGTTTATTAATTTATCTTCAGTTGAAGATAAGGGATTTAGTCACACTGTAGTCACCAAAGGGTTCCAGTGGACACTACTGTTTTCTGAAGAGGACTGTACATGGATAAATACTTTAATCACTTAAACTGAGAAAAGCCAATAGATATTAGTTCTCTATATCTAAGTATATCTTTCTCTTGATCGATTAAATATATCTTACAGTATTTCTTTCAGTACATATATAGCATACGTCTTCAGAATATGTATATGCAATAAATTCTTTCCATCACCTCTCAAAAGACATCAGCTTGATTGACAACAAGTAAAGGAATTGTTGTTTAGTAAAGGATGGTGCTACAAGGTGAGACCCCTTTGTCTCCATGTGGCTGAGAACTGAGAAGAGAACTACGGCTTGGGAGTGGGAAGCTCCGGGGCCACTTAAGAAAAGCTGAGAAGATGAATAGTTCTATCTAGAAATTATGACAACTGTCTGAACTTGCTTTACCTTCCTCTTTATTATTTTATTCAGAGGTAAGAAGACTGACAGCTGTGGTTCGTAGAAGCAGTTTCTACGTCTGGAAACAATGGCATCTAGCAGGCCATTTCTGACGGCAATGCTTTTGCCTTAAACAAGCTGAAAACCCTGTTTTCTTGTCACCAACCATTGGAGTCTGTGGCAGTGCTGATAGCATTTTTTTTTCTGACTTTATTGTAAATACGATGGTGTAATTTTGCATTGAAAAAAAAAGGCCAGTGGCAACTTGCTCAGAGTACTTTTGTAAGCACCTCATTCGCTGTAGAAGTTCTTTCTGTTGAGCTTTCGATTTTCTGAGAAAAAGCCAGAATCAATGATGACAATAGAGAACTGTGTGATGCATTGTGCAACAGGAAGCCCAAAGGGCTGAAATTACAAGGAAGGGAATGTGAGGGCTGCACTTGTGTCAAGATGGAGGGCTTCTACAGAACAATCACAGTACTCGTTTATCAAAGGCCAGGGATTTTCCGAAGAGAATCAGAGTAGGGAGTCAATCCAGGTAGAAACTCCTGCTGTGGAGAGGTCCTGTTTCCAGCTTCACTGCTTGTTTCTGATGCTATTGGATAGAAAAGGTATTTCCAAAGCTCACCTCCTACTGTTTCGCTATAACATCTTCTTAGACAGTCTTTGCAACACGTTGGATTCCTCAGTTATTGCTCTCAATGTATCTGACAGAAAAAAAATAATACTTCTAGTTGATAAATAAGGAACCTGAGCATCAAAGAGATTTTCATAAGCAGCAAGTGAAGGAAACTCTACAAAAAACTTTGTTTTTGCTTTTAGTTCCTTTACTGCAATACAATTTAATCTCTTCTACATTGATCAAGCCCACAAAAGAGCAAAGACTTATATAAATAAAATGCAGCTAATAGGTTTATAAAATACCTGCAGAAATTACTACTTATAGAAGTAGTAATCAATAAACTTGCCTCAAAACCTTTCTATCTCATAAGAATAAATAACAAAAGAATATATTTCTTTTCCCTTTCAGTGTGATAACGAATACTATTGATAATAGACTTACGAAGAGATACATTTTCTTCTACTAAAGAGTATACGAAAAGCTTTTATTTTTTGACTCTGGAGACACTGTATCTCTTACTATATAGTGATATTGTCATAAGTCACATATTCTTACTCGGTGACATAGCTCTCAAGTTCACAGTTGTGGTCTAGGTGATTCATAGTTATAAACTTTTATATTACTGGATATCATGCAAGGTTACTATGTGGGATTTTAGTATCAGATGCTAATGTGCAGAGCACAAAGGCAACGTGATTTATGAGATACATCTGCATGAACTGAATATATTTCAAGGTAAGCTACAGTAGGGAGGCAAAAGTCACAGAGCTATGCTATCTATCTTACACAGCCTGTCTAACATGGATGGCCAAAAATTATTGCAAGTTTTAAAAAAAATGCATCTAGAAATAACTCTCTATATTAGATAATTTTGAAGATCACTTTGGTTCTTTCTCATCTATCCCCAGGTAGGTGACCATGCAGACATGGTCAAGTTCAAGGAACCCACCATGAACAAATTAGTTCCCCAAAGCACAGAAGTGACATCAAGAAACCCCAGTTAGCAAAGTGTGAATCTTTTAAGAGATAGAACCCACTTTCTAAGGAACATGTGTTTTGCCATGAAGCAGATGACGTCAGGCCCGAAGAAGATATAGAAAAGCGATGTTAGGACCTTAATAAGTGAATTGAGCGTTTGAATGCTCTTATTAGGAATAAAGTGTTTAGGCCTACGATTGTAAAAGCATCAGCAAAAAACCCTGTAACATTGCTTTATTGCCTACCCTAGCCTTGAGGGTGTATCATATTCACATTATCCCCAGGTCATAGACTCAGTCTACCAAAACATAGGCCATGGTTTTCAACCTTTTGAATGCTGTGACCCTTTATAGTAGAGTTCCACATGACATGGTGATCCCCAAACACTAGGTTATTTTCATTACTACTTCATAACTGTAATTTTGCTTCTGTTAGGAATCATAATGCAAATATCTGATATGCAGGATATTAGATATGCAACAACAATGAAAAGGATGTTCTATCCCCAGGGGGGGTTGTGACTCATAGATTGAGAACCACCGAGCTAAGGTTTAAACCAAGGCTCAGATTGCAATACAGGCTGCTTCTCAGATTCCTGCTCCAGTTTTAGCTCAGGCACCCATATCCATGTAGACACGCGTACCAAAGGTTTTCCTCCGCAAGTATGAGAACAGACTGGTTTCACTTGGTATATATGCCAACGGCCAGAATACAGTGCTATTTCTATAATTAAGTTCAATATAGGACAATAGATAAATAAGCCTTAAATAAAGAGTGGTAAATGAAAACTTTCTATAGAAGAGAAATATGATATTTTATATTTGAGTTGCTTTTCCAAATAATTTTACTGACTTTTAAATGAACATTAAATATATGCTACTTGACCTAAGTTATACTGTCTATATTTTACATTGGCCACATATGATGTATCATTCATATTTGTAAAGAATAGCACAGAAAATTTAAGAATTCTAAAATATTATAATTTGTGATAACTCATTTTAAATTCCATCAGGCCAATGCAAATGCAAATTAGATTTTAAAAAGGCTCCCTAGATTCATGCTAACAGACATTTTCATCAACTATTAACTTTATTGAACTCCATCATCTGATACATTTTCTATCTGCAATACTCAGCAGAAATTATCCAGACTCCTTATGCTCATGCAAGCACAAGCAATGGTGCAGGATGATATCAGGACTAGAAACAAGGACTGCTGTAAAACACCAAAATCCAGTGAGACAATAAGCTGTATTTTACCAAGGATCTAAACAGAAAAGCATGTAAGCCCTAAGAAATGAGAAGAAATTATCGGAAGTCCAATGGAATATATGAAATGATGCTGACATCCACACTCCAGTGCCATCCCCTTCCCCACGTCCTGCCTTTCTGTGTTTATAACCCCTGTGTGAATGATTTACTATTTGAAAATAAATAAATAAATAAATAAATAAATAAATAAATAGAAGTGACAATATTCGAACCAGACCTAGAAGAATTAATAGGATTTGGTCATTCTAATAATAGTTGTGAGTTCTTATTTGGAAGATTAGAACTTTAATACAGTATTGGTAAACATGGAAAGAAGTATGCCAGCTTTGAAAAACAAGTAATTCTTTAATCACTTAAGCCCAGAGTCTTAAATTTCTCAGGAATTATACTCCTAACTGTATGAAGTTTAGTCTTGAAAATATTGTGCTAAGTGGATGATGCTTCACTTAAAATTTCACAGGACATGTAACAATAGTCATACCAAGGTCTAGAGCAGAAAACTTTACAGACAGTGGTTACTTAATGCTAATGAGGTCAATGTGGTAGGAAGATGTAAGCCATCTTCAGGGTTCTGGCATAGAGGAAATGTCTTCATAGATGTAAGAAGCAACATGAGCTCATAAGAAGCTATTATTTCTTTCTTACTCACTTATTAACAATAGGCAGAAAATAGTATTAAAATCAAAGAAACCTTATTTACCAAAATGTTATATACCAACATTTTCATAAATGATTTTCTTTCTTCATGTTTTTCCTGTTATCCCATTGATGAATAATGAAACTTAAAGTCAAGTTAGATAGTCTCCTAAAAATTTTGTCCCCTTAAATTGCAATTATTCTTACTGTGTTTGTTTAGATTTGTAATTGTATGTTCTGGTAGATGAGTTTTCCAGTACTGTGGAAAAATTACCACATAAAGAGAACCTGAGGAGAGCTTCTTTCCAATCTCATCATCATGGAGGAAGACATGACTGTGGGCAAATGCAATGCATTGGCAGGCTGGGCTCTTCCCTGTGGGCTGTCAGGCATTATCTACCTATACACTTACCCAGGCTGTCCACAGAATTCACTGCTTTGTCCCCAAAGGGTGAAGAATATGCTTTGTTGGAGGCTACTAAAGAGAATTGACTCTGAGATTTGAAATGATATATGAACACCTTAATTTTTTATTTACTTATTTACTATCTTTTAAAAAAAGGCTTTTTTATTTTTCTTCATGTGCACTTAGGTGTATATATGTGTTACTTAATGTGAACATGTGTGGGTATGTTTCAGAATCCCAGGATCTGGAATGATAGCAGGCTTTCTGGAACCTAGTGTAGTTGCTTCAAACCAAACTCGAGTCTTTTGCAAGAACAAAAAGCTCTCTTAGTCTGTGAATCCTCTCTCTAGCCACAGACTCATTGCTCATACGTTTACTATTAACTACTAGATTAAAAACAAATAAGAAAACGTATACAAATTGATTAAGTAACATGTATACATTATATAATTTAACTTTGATTAAGCGTATCTCCTAAAATACTTACCATTTTATATTGATTACAATTTTATTATTATCTACAGTAAACTTTGTATGTGTTAGTACAGTAGAATATGTTTATCCTCTTTTTCGATAATTACAATTTTTCTCTAAATTTCTCTAAAAACCAACAGGCTTTGGATTCTACACATGGCTGAAATTGGCACTTACCTTTCTCCACTTGCTTTATTTCAATTAGTGTAAAGTAATAATTCATAATTATTGAAAATGAAAAGTTTTTATTCTTTATATGTCTGAGTAGTATAGGTACAAAATATAGAAAATGAGCCTGTGGAAGAGATATCTGTCCTCTCAGGTTCACAGGGTCACGAATAACATAAATCAAGAAATAAAACCAATCTGAATGTCCATCAGCCTACAGATAGAAAAACCAAATGTGGTACATAGAATACTATGATAAGGAGTTCATTTATAATCTGTATTTAAAGTATAACACATGAAAAAAAAAGGAGATACTTGAGGAAAGAAAGTAGATAAATAGAATGGGTGGGGAAAAATGACAGGGTAATGAAATCTGATCAAAGTATACGAAATACACGTTTGAAAAATCAAGCAAAGAATCCCATTAGTTTGTATAAGAAATACAGGTTAATAGTAAAATAAATAATCAGTCATTTTATTTATTGGAGACAATCTCTCCATGCTCAATGAGTTTATGAGCATTATGATTATATTTTAAATGAACAGTTGTTGTCAACTCATTCCAATCATATCTCAAGGGAAGTCATATTGAATTAATATATCATAACCAGCATTGGCCATAAAAAAGTTAAATTGAACGGAATAATCATATTTAATCACAGGAGATTTGTTCTATAAATATATTCTATTTGTCATAAACATTACATATTGCTAGTGCTATGTTTGTTATTGTTCTATAGTTTTTTACCAGGAACAACGTATTTTGTTTTACCAATGACCTTTACTGACAAAAGGATGGGCTCTTAGTATTTTGCAAAACATGACAGGTAGTGAGTGGTAGAGCTATCTGAGAGTCTATGGACCCAGTTCAGTGGTCTTATACACTTTACCTGTTCTTTTTGTTGTTATTGTTGTGACTGATTTCATTGGCTTTGTGTCAGATATATATGATAAATAATCTCCTAGGTGAGGTTTTTGGGGTTTGGGGGGTTTTTTAACAGATGAAGATTTCAGTAAAATTCTTAGCTAAGGCACCCAGAGAGTTTATCACGTAACTCGCACAGAATTACTTTGGAGATGCTCTACTTATTTACAGATGATGCTAACAAGATGGAACTTACCTAGAGAGCTATTTCCTAAAGCAATTCTACTCCATTTAAAAAACAAGTCTGCAACTTTTAGATTCAAAATATTTTAAAACCCATTTAAATAGTCCTGTGATCTTAATGCTGCACACAGAGAACTCAGATTAAGATGACCTTTAATGATTATTTAGGTTTAAAGCCGTCCAGGAATTCACTGAGGCATGGAAATTTCACTCCCCAGATTCAATTATACTCATGGAAGCAGGAGTAAATGGTATTAAGTATATGCCATAAAATATATGATAGCATGTAGAAGCAATAAGCCAAATTACGTTCAGCAATATAAAATGGTATTATAAAGCACACTGTTAAGTTAAAAAACAAAATAAGAAATGATTAAAGTCTAAGGCACAGTACCATTTAGGCAAAGAGAATGAACACATATACATAAGAAGTAAGTTAGTAAAATGACATTCTTAAAATGTATATATGATTATAATATATTAGGATCATCTAAAATTCAAACAACATTAAAATGCTAAAAAAGTATGGCAATGGTTTATAAATGATATCATGCCACGTGACTGCAAACATCTTCTGTGGAGTTTTTCTCAAATCTTAACTATATTTTGGAAATTCTGTAGCTTCGCCATGATTGAAATTTTGTTTATTTCCTCCTGTCTCCCTCTCCTGTGATGAATCAACACACTTATCGACCCAGGTCATTATTGAACCATCAAGTTCAAACTTCAGTATTGCACTACTCTGTATAGTTGATCAGTGAACTCTTTAGAAAGCTTTATTTCTATATATAGGTCTCCTGATTTTAATCATGCTACCTATGATACCAATGATCACTTCAGGAACGTATACATCATTACTATGATCATGACTGAATTATTATGGTAACATCATTTCAATAGTGTTATATTTTGAACTTTGTCCCCAGAATGATATTACAGGGAGACCGTAGAGGCTTTAGGAAGTGAGCACTGATAGGAGATGTACAGTCATTGACTACATGCGCTCAGGAATGCTAGGATCCTGCTCTTCTCCGCTCACTTAGTCATCTTCTTCTTTTTCTCCATCCTCATCATTTATCACCTTGCAGCCAGGACATCCTTTCTACTTTACCTATTCCCCAATACCAATAGAAGCAACCCTCTGTGGACTGAAGACATTGAGACTATGAACAAGATTAAATATTATCTTTTTATAAAATTATCATTATGAAGTATTTCACATTAATGAAAGCTAAGTAATACATTTAGAAATATCTAAGTTGTAACTTTTAAATGATTTCCAAATTAACATAATTTTCATAAACATAAGGTGTAACTATAGACTTTAAGGGCTTAATCAATATTGGCATGTTTGTTTGTTTGTTTGTTTGTTTTCCATTTGTAGCAGAAAGACTCATGGGGTTTTTGTGAAAATTCACATTAAATGTCTATAACTCTGAAAAGCATCTATTATTAATAATGAATCAAAGATTTTCTAAATCTATTTCTAGAACTCACTTGTAAAAAACTACATTATATGTAAATAGTTTAGCTAAAATAGCTCAATTATAAAATAGAATTTCTCAATATCTAAAGCGGAGAAATAACAGCCATGACATCTATTTTCTCTGTCAGTCACTTGCTATAATAATATTCAAAAATAATTTAAATTTTGGCTATACAAAAATTAAGTGATATTAATATGTGATATACATATATATATATATATATATATACATACACACATATATTCACACCTCACATATTTTAATTAAATAAAGCTGAATATATCAGCCACAGGATAACATGGTTCATTGTGATTTCTGGTTTGGTAAGGAACCCCTACTTTGAGATAAAAAAGATTATACAATGAAAATTATATAACATGTTCTTAGTTTCCAATTTTAGTCCTGATTATGCAAAAAATCTCTCACAGTTTTTATTTAAAATTAATGTGTTCTAAAGATTTGTTTAAAACAAAATAATCAAAATTGAGCTTTAACAATGAATGTATTTTTATTCCTAATTCGGTGAGTGAAGGAAAACAATTACACCTGAAATTTGTAATGTTTGCTTCTGCATATAGGCAGATACATAAGACACTGCTTTGTAGAAGTTGAGTCACTCATAGGTGATGCCAGGCTCTGTGATAGTAAGAAAACCCTCTGAAAGTGTATTTTAATGTCTAAATATGTTCTACTATTTAATAAAGTAATTAATAAGATCAATACACTTACATTATTCTATCAAAAGAGTCTTAAAACAATATTTCAGAAATCACCACAATTTGGCACACCAGGAGATAGATACCTTGCAAGAATGTAATTAATATTCTTTTTCGTGGATAAACTTTGGAAACAAATCATGTTTTCATCAATGCTTTCCTTAATTAACTCTTGTACAATGTGTCTGTCTATTCAGATGGATTTTCCAGTGCTATCATTTAAATTGACAATGGGAAGAACAATTGATTCAGATTTAGTAAAAAGAAAAAAAAAAGCTGTCTTGAAACAAAATATTTTATAATCCAAGAATTCTCTAAAGGTTTAAAATATTGGATATTTTAGCCTGGATTCAGATAAAAAGTTAATAATCCTTCTAAAGGACTAGCCTACCACAATTTTCTCTTTATTCTTATTCTTAATGCCTGATAAGCCTTGTCACAGAACTAAAACTCTTATCCTGAAAGTTAACAATGGCTTGATATCAGGTCTTTCATGATCTTTAAACATCTACCAGAGTCTTCAGTATTTGGTAGCCCGATCCTGTCACTTTCAGATTCTCCTCTGACCTTCTATAACTATACGTCCTCTGTCTTGTCACAGAAATGGTTTTTCTCATCCTATATTCCAAAATATATGTTTTATGCCTCTTCTTTTATCGATAGTTTTATCTGTTTCCTACAGTATCATTTCTTTGTAGCCCCAGCAAGTCAGCATGTTCAACATCATTTTATCCTCATTTCTAACTACCTTAAACTCTATGAGACTAAATTAATAAAGATTACCATCCTAGATTCATATTTAAAAAGAATTCCACTGATGAATTCCCTATTTGACTTAGTGACTTGACATTTTCTCATACTGCAATCTTTAGACATATGAAACTATTAAGTCCTTCTTACAGTTAGTTGTGAGGTCATATTGAACCTCCCATGACTATTTTACGCTAATCCTACCCCAAACACACCATCTTGTCTGCTACATTACATACTTAGTGTTAATCAATGTTGACATAAATAGCTAAACTTTATTAGCTAGTTTTAATATAATCTTCTAAAATGTCTTCTTGCTTCTGTCTCTTATACATTTTAAAATGTAATATTAACAAATTAAATATTATCAAAATTTTCTAATATTTACAAAGCAGATAGAAAAATTTAACTGATTATTACCACCAAGGAAAATATTTAATCATGAAAAGAATAGCAGTGCAAAAGACACTTTTATACAATGTGGTTTTTTTTAACCATATATATATAATATCAGAGTTCTTATATTTCAACTCATTAAACCAACTAGTCATTTTATCAACAACTGTTTTTTGAATACCTCCAATGTTCCAGGCACTGTGTTAGGATGGGAGTATATATTAAAAGACAAAGTAGAAAAACCATCTGCTCTGATGAAGCTTATTTTCTAGGAGCTGTGAGAGAATGATAGAACCTAAAGCAAGAGTTACCAACAAGACTCAGTGTGCCACCACAAAACAACACAGAGAGGATGTAGCTAGGTGAAATACCTGCTGGTTCTCATTCATATATTCCCATTCCCCTACTTATATCTGTAACCGACTTCTTTCCAAATTTGACCATTAAAAAAATTCTTCTCACTCTTAGAACTCAATTTAAATATTATTCATCATGAAATTTTCTTTTTAAATGTATTTAATGTATTATGATTGCATGTGCATGAGTGTAGCTGTGCTTGTGTAAAATTCAAAGGAATTGTTTATATGTGTACTTATGAACTAACTAAGGTTGTTTGATCTTGTGAGGCCAGTAATTTTACTTGCTGGATTTTCTCAATGGCAAAAGGTTTTCCATATGCTAAACAATCTATTTTGCACAAACTCTGTACTTGAACAAGTAGCGCTCTCTCCTTGAATCAATTTAGCACGCTCCAGAGTTCAATCTTTGATCACCTTTTCAATCTTATCTTTACTCATTTATTTGGTGAACTTGTTCTACTTTGAATCTGTAAATATTTTTGCCAATGACTCATAAATTGATGTGTCCTACCCAGTTTTCTCATCACTATCAAGATTTATGTTTCCAGATGCCTACAGGATATCACTTCAGAAAGTTTAATAGGCTTTTCAGATACAAGAAGTTTAAAACATAACTCATGTTTTTCCTTGTGGAATTCCTCTTCCTTTAACTTCAGTTGAAGATTACCATTGTTGCAGTAACTTAGATGGATGCCTGGATATAATCTTTTGTGTGTCTCTTCATCATTGCCCTTATTCTTGATGTAGGAAAAACTGAGCTGTTGTTTCTGCCATTTTCCTGGTAGAGACAATCTCTTGGGCACAGTGCAGAAGCATTACCTGTCAATAAAAATCCAATGGACAATAAGTTGAGGCAAGATTAGAAGGTGGGTTATATGGCAGACAGTGATAGGAATTCTGAGACTCAAGAGGAGATTCATCCTGGACTTTGAGGAAATGGAGATTTATGGATATATATATATATATATATATATATCTAATCTCCATTTACTGAAGACATGTAACCAGCCATGTGACACACACAGAATAGAATAAATTAATTATATAAGTCATGAGCTAGTCAAAGAACTAGCCCAAACTTAAAGACGAGGCATTTATTTGTAAATGATTGGATCTCAGATTCATTATTCTGAGAACAAAGAGGCAGGGTATAAAAGCATGTAACTACATTTGGCACCAAAGGTGGGGTATAGAATCTAAGTTCAAGAAAGTCCTGGGAGAGAGGTGCAGGAATAAGCACTCCCTGAGAAAAGAGCAGGTTCCTAGCTCTGTTCCTTTAAAAGATAGAGTCAGCCAGTTGCTATTTAGACATGGAGAATTGAGACAGAGCACATGTTACAGGCATAATATCTTAACTGGCTAAACTACAGCTCTCTGCTGCTGAGAGAGACACTTATGGCCTGGGCTCCATAAGTTCAGGCTCTGCAACCACAGGCTACAGCTCTCTGTAGCCTGGAGTCATCTAACCAGAGAGGTAGAAAAGATAGTTCAGGCCCAGTCCAGCATGGCAAGGCACATAGGCCCACATGAATGTCAACTCAATGAAGTCAGAGGTGGGGAAACCAGGATTCAGCAGCCTGATAGATCAAGCCAAAGGGGCAGAGTCAGTTGCCGTTTATACTTGCTGGCTTGAGGATTCTGCAAACACACCCAAGGGCAGATGAATATGTATCTGGAGCCATGGTGTGACTGACAAGCACCAAATATATGAACTGGTAATGTATTAAGTTTGAAAACAGTAAAAGAAAAAAGAAACTGAGAATAAAAAGTCATAGAAAGAAATTATGAATTTACAAATAAAAAAGTAAAGTCTCTGAAGAAAGGACAGAGTTAGAAAGATTAAAAAGAAAATATTTTCTGTGTTAAAAAAATGGACAATACAATGAGAGAGGGCACTAGAACCATGGTATAATTTTGTTTTAATTATCTGTTTGCAAATAATTATATTTTTGATAATGATTTCAGTTTTATAGATCCCTTTTAAGAGAGATCAAAATAAAGCAGACTCAGATAAGGAGTGGACTGAGAAATTAAATGTTCCATAACAAATGATAAAATCATTTCAAAAATCAGAATAAAAAACCTTCAGAGGAATCCAGTCTAAGCCTATGGCACCACTGTGTGATGAGTGTGTAGAATGGAAACCCATAGAGATGCAATATCCTGAATTAAAACTAAAGATTATGTTGAATGACACCATCTTAGAGCAATGTCATACAACTTACTATGTTTAATTTAGTGAATTCAACAATTTAAGATTTGTATATATGTTATCACATTGTACAGATGATTCCTATCCAGGGTTTCAATGGGCTTCTCCCTTGAGTTCTGAAAAGTATGATCCTAAGATTGTACATTTATTAAAGGTGATACCTGTATTAGAAATCCCTTTGCAGATGGAAGCTGACGATGCTCCGATATATGGACCCAGTAGAATACAACAATCTTTTAGGCCTTAATATGTTTATGGCATAAAACATATTACAGACAAATATATCATACATTCTTACAGGTCAAACAAATACAAAAGGTCTAACTACACTTTTAAAGAAATGCTTATAGAACACATGGTAGATATGTAATCTCCCATTGATAGATTAAATGCATCGTCAATAAGTTTATATTTTTCAATGTCAATGAAACAAATAGTACGTATGTTAAAAAAAACACTGGAGTTTAGAAGGAATTAATGATTGTGTTGGAAAAGAGGTTTTGTATTTGTTTCAACAACAACTAAAAGCTATGGATTCCATCAAAATTAATAAAGAGTAGATTTGACCAGAAGAGACCTCTTGAAGTTCTAGCTTGTACCCATGAAAGCAGAAACCAAGAACAAAAAACAAAACAGGTAAAGTATATTCTAATCCCTATACACTGAAATAGCTCTGAGACTTCCTGAGACATGAATTTCTTCATCCAGAATTTCAGCTGCGCAGAGCCAATAAATGTTATTGGCTACAAATTCCTCAGTACTAATCATGCCATCCATTCAAATGACATGGCTGTTAATTTACAATCCAACTTAGTTTTATAGTCTAAACTAACTCATAAAGTTTGATGCCTTTTTCATGCTCAAACATATACCAAAGAATTATCCTTAACTGGATTTTTCACACTGCACATTTCATACATGTGTCAATACAGAAATGTATATTACCTTTGAAAGTTTATGTGTTTGCAGAATAAAATGGCCAGGACAACAAACAAAAGACATGTAGTCAAGGTGATCCAATCTCAGACTGCCTCAATTACTGTTTCCTCAAAAAATCTGCATCCATAAAAACATCTATACAGCTAGCTAGATCATTCAAAATCACCAACCACCAAGTTCAGTTCTGTTAAGCCCTGTACTTGCACATCTCATGGGGACTAGAAAACAAGTATTATTGGTAGCTTTCTTAAGACTGGCCAATATCCCAAATTTCTATGGGATCCCAAAAGAGACATCATCTCCAGCAGCAGAAAGTAATTTTAAGAGACTATTCCATTCTCCAAAAATAGGATGGGTTGTGATCTATGGTTGTTCAGTGGGTAATGAATTTTTGTCATCATTTAAGTGGTGTGGGGAGGGGGGATTAGTCACAGTTATTAAGGTAAGAGAGAATACAAAGTAACTGAGGTTAGGTAAATGAGATTAGGTAAATAAGGTTAGATTCAGAGATTCTTTCATCTCTCCTTTTCTCCTTTTTAATGTTAAGGGAGAAGTGAAGAAAGGGAATGGAAAGAAAAAGGTAGAATGTATACATGATAAGATAGAAGAATAGATTATTTGATCTACTTTTATACTAAAGAATATTACCTAGAGAAATATTTCACATCTGGTATGGAATTTCTATATTGTTACTGATTTAGGATTACAACATACAATATGTATATATGTTTGAACTTTTATTTAAGGTATTGTAGCTATGCAACTCATTTAGAAATGCAATGTGAAGTTCTAGTACTTGAAAGCTACTACTACAAACTGTTTAAAATAAATTATAAACTACAATTTAGTAGTCAGTCATTCAAATTCATGGTCATCTTAGATACTAGTTTTGTTAATTACAGAAATATGTTTCATAGGTTGAATAGATAATAAATAGCTAGAAACAATGTTTGCTTATTCAAATATACTATAGATAGATGGTCTTCATAAATCTCAGAGATCTACAGAGTATGTCATTTAAAGATGTTTTATTAATAAAAGGTCTTTTTGACAGTGTGACATGACTACTCCTGGCAGCACCCACATTCTACTTCAAAGACTATGAGCATTGAAGAACCTCCACATGGAGTTTACTTCTATGGAGAAAACCAGCGACTGTGTAAGAAAATCCTGCCCTTGCTTCAAATATAGACAGCATGCTATGCAAACTAGACAAACAGGTCACAAGGAAGTCGACTGTCGAGCTTTACAAGGACAAGGTAGGCAAGTGCTTCAGTATTGCTTCTTCACGAAAAAGACTGCCATATATTCTGCCAGAAGGTTGAATATGATGCTCCAATGATTCAGGGAAACCTTGGATGACTGTACAGGTAGCCAGCAACCTCTGTAATTTCTATAGTTTTGGAATCTGCTTGCTTTACACTTCCTTTACACTCAATATTTGTTCTTTTGAGATCTCTGATGGGACTGAAGAATAGAGTATTACAGTCTCACCTATAAGAGTAAGTTGTTTAGGACTTGAGAAACCTTTTTAGAGTCCAAGAAAATAAAAATAAGTTGGTAATGAAATTATGATAGAAAGTGATTTAAGTATAGAACTTTGGACATTCTGAATATATTTCTTACCTGACATTTTTATAAATGTTCTTATTGGATATAGTTTACTGATGTTAGAGAAAAGACATTTAGTTGGACTAATAGGGGGAAGACATAGAAACAATCTCTTGGGCATTGTGAAGAACCATTACCTGTTAATAAAAAGCTCATAGTCAATGAGCTGAAGTAGGATAAGAAAATGGGACTTCTGGCAGAAAGAGACAGAAATTCTGGAAGAGTCAAGAGCAGTGCATATGGCCTAGACTCTCAGGAGATGGACATATATAACTGAGGACAGGTAACCAGCCATGTGGCAGACATAGAATAGAATAAGTGAGTTATGTAAGTTACGACCTAGCTGGAGAACAAGCCCAAGCTTATGGGCTGGGCTTTTAAATAATCAAGTATTAGAGTCATTGTTCCAGGAATAAAGAAGCCAGGTATAAAAGTTTGTGGCTATATTTCATGTTGTAGCCAGTAAGATACAAAGACAGAAATGTCTCTAGTTCCCCTTTAAAACTTGTGACTTTATAGTTTTAACACATTTTTTTTTTAAATTAGTGTCCTTTAATCAAGTTGTCCATATTTAGACAAACTTTGTTTCATGTACTTCCAGCGTCTAGATTTTCTGCCTGGAATGGTCTTTAAGATTTCCTATGGCTAATTTCTCTCATTTATTAAGTCTTCTTATACGTAGCATGTTTCCCCTAAAGTTTATTCTGACCATCGTATTTGAGATTGCCATTCTCTCTGCTCTGAGATGTTATTCACTTCTGTCTACTCTTTTTATCAATTTACTATTTTATTACTTCTGCTTTAACTTACTTTGTCTACTCTATTATGTAAGATTCATATAGGTGTGGCTTAAATGTTTTGGTCACAAATAAGTTTCAAGTTGATTTGAAAACTAGATCAAGTTTGAATAAGCAACTCTTCTCAACTTTAAGCTCTTTGATTATATATAATAGTGAGGTTATGTGTTTGTATAGTATTTTGATTCTCAGTTTAAATACTAGGGTGATTTTTCAACAAAGGAAACAATTTCAAATGCACATAACTTATTAACAATACAGTTAATCTTGATGAATAATTTTTGTTGTAATAAAAGTAACTTTTTAATTTTATTCTTGTTTTCAATATATCTCAACTATAATTTTCTTTCTCTCTACTCCTATCTGTACCCCCCTATACCCACTCTTCCTCTGTTTCTCCTTCAGAAAAGAGCAGGCCTCCCAGTGATATCAGCCTAACATGGCATGGTAATATACAATAAGACTAGGTACAAACCTAGTTTATCAAGGATGGACAAGGGGACCCAGTAAGTGAAAATTGTCCCAGGCAAGAGTCAGAGACAGCTCCCTCATGCACTGTTAGGAGTCTCCACAAAAACAGCAAGCTAACAACCTTAACTTATATGCAGAAGACTAAAGTATAGACCTATACAGGTTCTATGATTGCCACTGAGTCTCTGTGAACACCTATGATGCTTGCTTAGTTGATTCTGTGAACTGATGGGTTCTCTACTGCTTTTGCTCCAACAGTTGTTACCTTCCCCCACAATCAGATGGAAATATCCAAAGTGGGTTCTTACTCTACCTAATGTTTGACTTTACTCTGCATCTGCTCCTACCAACTGCTGGAAAAATCTCTCTGAGGATGATTGGGCTAGGCACTATTCTAGAACTTGGAGGATGGCATGAACTCTGGTAGAGTAGGAAGTTTCTACTCCTAATGAATACTTATGAAACTTAGAGAAATATATCCAGAGTCTTGGGTTTCCATATTTAATCATTACACAAATAACAACAGGAATTTGAAAAGCAATTAGGAAGCTAGACAATTACCTTTATACCTCCTTATTATTTGTTACTCAATTTAGTGACCTGTCTTTCCACCATTATTCTTAGTCTCTAGCTCATTCTCTTGTTTCCCTGTTTACTCAAATTCTTAACAAAAATAACTATACAAAACTTTCTGTTTATCTCTCACTCAAAGAACACTTGACCCATTCCAGCTTTGATGTCTTTGGTCTAGAAAATAAAAGCTATAAAATTACAACACATAAAATTTTACTTATCTATTTCCTTCAGTATTTCAATGGTCTTTTTATAGTGTCTAAACACATATTCCATTGAACAATGTGTTGTTTAGAAGATTGTCAGTGGAGTACTAAGATTCATGCAAGCAAAAAATGCAAAAAAGTCTTAACTAGATTGAAGGATTCATCCAGTTTTTAAATGGATCACCTTGTTCCATTTATCTTTCATTCTTCTTAAATAGATATGGCAATTTATTTGGTCTTACTACAAAATTTATAAGATTATATGTTTATAGTGGTACAAAATAAAAATAAATAAACCTAAAGAAAGTTTCAAACCCAGACCTTGGTTGTTAAAAGTTGTCACCTCTGAGCTTTCTGCACAGTCTCAGAGAGAAAAAAATACTTAAAAAAACTACCCAAAAGTTTGAAGACAGAGATTTGTTCTTGCTGATTTTCTTTTTGCTTTTTATTTTCTTCTTCCAAACAAAAGGTCATGTTTATCTGTCTGAAATGTTTCAACATAGTCCTATATTAGCTAAGTCATTCTCAAAGACAGTCTTCATGAAACCTCTCTTTTTCAAATGGGCAAGGTCATGACTGTTTTGACCCTGAAACTATGCTGAATGGCTTTCTGAGCTGGATAGCACAAATGTAGACACTTCTTATCTTCTTTCCTTGAATATTTGGAACCCTGAGTAACAGTCGAGCTGTATAAGCCATTTTTTTATTCTTCCATTCTAGGTGTCAGATCAGTAAGTAACCATTTTCAGAGGTTATTCTCCAGTCCACTGTTTCAATGTCTACCCTTTTCTTTAAATATCCAGTAATTTGGTCAAGTTATTAGCATTACTCTTGTGTGTGTGTGTGTGTATGTGCGTGTGATTATCTGTAATGTTATGTATGTTTCAGCAGAGGCATACTCTAGAACGGAGCTTTGTATTCCATTAAACTGAAGACACAAGCAATTTTGAGACACTTGATGTGGATACTTAGACCCAAACTATCATCTTCTGCAAGAGCAACAATTGTTCTTAGTCATTGAGCTATGTCCTTAACATCTTAAAATTTCTTTTAGCTCATAAAAAAGGAATAAATAAGTGAAACGCATCTGAAAACATCTGCTAGTTCTTTTTTCTTTCTTTCTGAGCAACTTATCCATCAAAATAAACAAAAATCACAGGAAGTTATGATTTTAAAATAGATTTGATAGACTATAATAAAATATTAGTGTATGAATCTCATGCAGCTTCTAAATCTCCAACCTCCTCACTGCTAAACAAAGAGTACATACTATGAAATCCTTTAGGAGCCTTTACATTTTTGCTTATTGATATTTTAGAGATTTTCATTTGAAATATCTATGGTAGCAGGTGGGCATGATTTCATTTCAAAATATTTTGTTCATGCATTTTATTACCATCATCATGAGTTTCCTCTAAGATAACTTCTTTTTTAGAGGTGTTAATTGTTCAATTTTTAAGGTAGAGTTGTTACATCTTTCTTTAATTATATAAGAAATTACATAAGACATGTTGTCTCTTTGCACAAAAGATTATACATACTTTCCTACTGTATTTAGATGAGCACCTCCTTCAAAAACGTAGAGACATCATTAAATCAGTAAACTGTTGGGTTTGAAATATGTCTGAATATTTCAAATTAAATAGATATGTTTGGTTTGTTCAAGTGCTGTTGAAAGGCCCCCAGATAGGGGAGACCCCCCCACTCAAGCCACAGGAGATTACGGCCATCCAATGACTCACAAGACACCGATCTTGATGCAACTGCAAAAGTCTTTATTTGGGGATCAGCCGGCTGAGGTCGAGACTCACAAGAGAAGTGTCGACCCAGAGGCTCCGGAGTGGAGGGTATTTAAAGGAAAAAACCACAAGTCAGGGGGGTGAGGGGGAAACCAAGGAAGAATCATCATGAAACACAGTGGAAAGTTCCAGCCCATATCATAAAAATAGTGGAAAGCCCCAACCCATTATTCAGTTAGCCATAAACCAGGGTGGAGTTGTGGGAAACATCCAGTACTTATTTTTCTCAAGAATTTAACTTTGTTCAACATCTACTGTGGTTAGACAGTTCCTGAAGCCCAGAGCTCGTGAACCAGCTGACCTTCATTCTTACATGGTCAGCTAAGTTCCTGGAACCCAGAGCTCTTGAACCGGCTGACCTGCATTCTTGGTTCTGCTCAGTCTGCTAGGGGTCATAAAAACTTTCTAACTTTCTATACCTTTCACTGTCTTACTCCTGTCTATTAATTAATCAACTATTAGAGATGACAATATGTTGATGAACTATTTCTTCCTTAAACAATATTTTAAGCCTCTAGTTATTTATTCATTTAATCACCCATTAGCTTCTGGAAGACGGTCTTCCTTGATTTTGAAGTATATCTTTCTTGATGATAGGACACTGAGCCTTAGTGAGGAAACTAAAGAATTTAGATCATGGGGATCTGAATTTAAAAATATATAGTAGTTAACTAACTTAGTTTAACTGCTGAAGTTTAAAGGTGTGCTGAAAATTTCCTGAGGCAACTTTCGTACCATAGATTGCAAGTGTTGTTGTTCTTTTGAATGAAGAATGGAGAATGACA
Organism: Grammomys surdaster; assembly: GCF_004785775.1. Classification (NCBI taxonomy): domain Eukaryota; kingdom Metazoa; phylum Chordata; class Mammalia; order Rodentia; family Muridae; genus Grammomys; species Grammomys surdaster. The sequence continues at coordinate 2,944,382 of NW_021620970.1, read as the reverse complement.
GTAGAATAACTGTAGATTTTTTTTTTAACTGAGAACCTATTGAAACTAATCATTATCCAATCCTGGTGCTTTGACTAAAATGTGAAACACTTTTACTGAAGCAGTCAAGTTCTCATTAAGTAGCCCTGCTTACTCAAAGGCTGACTGTTGACCTTCTGTGCTTAAAGCATGTGCTGCTCTGTGCAGATAGAGGTTTTTCTCCTCCAACCCTCTTGATGGTGCATAATGGAGTTACATGTGCATATCGGGAGGAGAATAGACCTTAATTTGCAATATTAAGCAGCATAGACACATAAAAAGCCTTCATTAAAATATTAAAAGTTGGCTAAACCCTTAAGAGCTAAGAGATGTGTTCCTATGGGAGGAAAATTTCAACCTCGAGCTCCTTTCTTATCTCAGTTTCTGACATTTGTTAATAAGAAAGAAGTCAGAAACTTAGAAAGTCCTAGTTACCCAATAGAACTGGAGTGTTACTAGACAGCCCGGAGATTAGCACATGCTCTGCTTTCTGCAAAACACAACAGCAGGGTACAATAAACAATCATGGGATCCCTCAAAATGCCAAACAATAGATGCAGTGCTCATTTTTTGTCATATTGAGCTAAATTGTAGGAAAATAATGCCTTTACTGCTTCAGTTTTCAAAGAGACGTTGATAGCCTAACCACAGCTGTGGTCTTATAGCTATGTCAATGGGCATTTGAATGGCTTTATTTTCAACCTACATTTGGGAACCACTACTATCTCTATAATATCTAGAGTGGAGGTTTTTGAGTGGGTGTTTTTCATTTTATTAAATATGAAACAATACATCTTATAGAAACTATTTTTCTATGAGCCACAAGTTAATTTGGTAATTGTGGAACTAAATACTATATATGTCTGAACATTTTTAAATATGTTATTAAGATAAATGTGGCTTTAAATGCATGTGCTTTATCTCTCTTCAAAGTAGAAAGGAATGCTTAAAAGTGGGTAAAGGAAAGATGAAATTATATGATTGCATTGTGTTCTCAACAATTAAAATATAAAAACTTAATGTTATGAGGAAATTAATAGTAACTAAATATTAGCATTAAATAAATGGCTGTGGTATTTACTCATCTCTAACTCGATATGTTGCTTTGATGCCTAAAAATCACTTGCTATCTTAGATTCATCACAGTTCATGTGGATGTTTTGTATCCCATTATGACACTTGATGTGATACTTAGATCTAAAGTAGGATTTTCTGCAAAAGAAGGAATTGTTCTTAATCACTGAGATATCTATGACTTTAATATTTCAAATTTTCTAGATCTGGAATGGATGTTTTTAAGTCTTTATTTTTGTTTATTTTTAATATGAACTCATTTTAAACTGTCACATGTTTTTAAATTTCACAATAACCATTTAAGAACAAATGTGCAAAAGGATTATTTTCCATCAAAAGGAGGGCCCTGGAAAAGGCATAGAGGCAGACAGAGAGGAGCAGACCCGTGATGACAGAAAAGTGGGCGCAGAGAAGATCAGAAAGAAGACAGAAAACATGGGCTGGGAACTGGTGGAAATGGAAAGAAAAAGAGAAAATTTCTGGTGCTGTGGTGACAACTGTCCTTTTATATGTTGCTGCACCTGAGTCATATCTGGCAGTGGCAGCAGATGATAGTGTAAGCTATTGCTAGGTCCCCAGAAGGAGACTGGCAGAATCACCCATAAACCAACATTTCTACACTTTTTTAAATTAATCAATTAATTTATTTATTTTCACTTATTCATTTTACATACCACTCCCTGTCCCACTCCGGGTCACACCCTCCCAAAATCCTTCCTCTACTCCCTTCCCCTTCTCCTCTAAGTAGGTGGGGGCACCCCCACCATGGCACTTCAAGTCTCCTCTTCTACTGAGGCTAGACAACTTTTTGTTTAATTAAAAATGAGAAACTAGGAAAGGGTTATGGTGGGACAAGTATGGAGTCCTTGTTTTTTTGATACTACTTCCTTCTGTGACCAAGCCCTCTCAGTCAGTCAACAGGTTCTCCAGCTCAGGAGTGAGGATTAAAAGAAAAGAGAAGATTAGACAAAATTGCAGCATGACCCCAGCCAGTTCTGAGTCTGAAGGCAGGTTTGTTTATTCCAACTTTTCTTTTAAGCTCTTTTAATTACATGCAAGTATTTAGGTCAGTTGTAGGTTGAGGAACCAACAATACAGTAGAAACAAACAATCAAGGAACGAACAAAGCAATATACAGAGTCCTGTGATCACTCTCTGGTCGCTGTTTCTAAGGGCTCATCAGGATGACAAAAATATCTGAACCTACTTCCCTGTCCTAGCCCACAGTCATATTCATGCCTGAGGCCGATTTCTTTGTTCTAGCCTAAGACTTGGATTCCTGACTGAAATTACTTCTCTGTTTTAGCCTAAAATTAGATTCTTACCTGAACTTACTTCTCTGTTTTAGCCTAAAATTAGATTCCTACCTGAACTTACTTCCTTGTCCTGGCCGGATGCCTAAAGCCCATTTCCTTGTCCTTGGCCAATATCAGATTCCTGCAAAGCAGCCCCAAAAGCTCTCTACACTGCTGACTGGGGGTGACCACTAACTTTGGAAACCCTAAGAAAATTGGGAAGCTGGCCATGACCTGGGAGAACTGGCTGCTTCACTGCTGTCCAGGATCTGTGTAATCATCTGCGACTGATGAGCCAAAGGATTGTAAAAGTTGCGATATTGTAATAACTTTAAGGACTAAACTAGGGCTGAAATACCAAGGTTAACTCCAATAATGAGATAAAGCACGGACCTGTAGAACTACAAAAATAACTATGTACGTTAGTAACAAGAGAGATTAAATACAATATTAATGTGGTAGTACTCTGGAGTTTTCATAACAAAATATCCCAGATTAGATGTGAGAAAGAATTCGATTTGGTAACAGGTTTGGCAAATTGATATTGATGAGCAAGGAAGGCATCGATGCAGATGTCTCTGTTCTGAGTTCGGTTGCCTGTTTCTCTCCTCATACACAGACTTCAATTCCAAGTGTACCTAGTATACTTTTCTTAAAAAGACATCAATCAGAATGGACAAGATCTCATTCAAAAGACCCTTTTAAACTTAGAAAAAAAATCTCATTCAAAAAAAACCATTCATTTTAAACTTAAGTGAAATCTCATTTATAACACTATTCATTTTAAACTTAGATGCCCTTTTGTCCTAAAGCTATTACAATGTCACATACTGGAAATTAAAGTTTCCACATATAAACTAGGGGACAAATGCAGATTTTAATGATTAATTCTTTATTTTGAAAACAAATGAGAGAACCTCTTTGCTAAGGTGGAAATTTTTAAGAAATCTGGGTTTTGTGTGGAGAAAGTGTTTAAGGTTTTTAGCGACCCAGAAACTATAATAAATTTTAAAGAGCTTTGGAAAATTTGCAACCAGTAAGAGCAGGTTTTGTATGAACTTTATAAAAAGCAAGTTCGTGTCATAGTGTTATACTAAAATAATGAATTATTACACAGATAAAGAGGAATTGTTTCAAAGCTACCTGGAGGGGAAGATGACGGATAAGGTTTTAATTAAGTCAAATCCAAATCCTAGCTGTATATGGAACCGCCTAGAAGACAGTCATCGATGCTTACCAGCAAAGGAAGAATTAAATGCTATTTTACCAGTGTCAGGTTTACCAATTCCTAAAGCCATCAGTGTTGACCATAACACATAAGTTTATGGTCTAGTTTTTCTAAGATTGTCTCAATGTATGCCTATGGTTTAGCAATATCACATGAAGTTGGAATCTTCCTGAGTCAAAATTCTGCGTATCAGGTAATGAGGTAATTCATCTATAATTGTGGCACCTTCAAAATCAGCAGATGTCACCTGTACCCACACTTACTTACAAAAATATTTCCCTGTCACCACTGAAAAGAATCTAAAGGATCTGAAGTTTTCTTATTACTATCGTTGATCATAAGCTGAAATTCTGGAAAGAAGGAAGTCCTACAATATTTTCCAATTTCTCAAAATGTACTCATCAGAGTAGATGGGAAAAGGGTAGGCACTAGGGATAACATCAGAATCCTGGACCCTACTTTTTCACCTACTAATCTTGAGACTGAATTTATATTATTTAACTTGTTTTGAACCTCATTTTCTTTATTCGTGTCAAGGAAGTAGGGTCAATAGGGTTGTGGAATATTAATCATGCCCATTTCATGGTTCAGAAGAATCAAATACTGACTAAATACTTAAAAATTATTTAAATATCATATAAGTAAAAGTCACTGTTATTCCCACATTCAGAGAAAAATGTAGTACAAGAATTAAATATTTTAAACTTACCCAGAACAGTGAGGATGCTCATGTGCAGTCCTGTAGTTTATTGCCATTGTATAGTACTTCCCGAAAGACTACTTGACACTACAAAGATTTGTGTGAGTGGGCAAAGAGAAATTAAGAATTAAGAATGTGTAAAGGAGGTCTAGAACTTCAGAGCACACGAAAAGGTAATTGAAAGTAAAAACATTTTAAAAACTATCTACAATGTCCCTACTTCAGTTTTTAGTAAACATTTAGATATTTGTTGAATACATAAGTTGTTTTGAATGATGCTGCAACAAAGACAGGGAGAAGATATGCCTTGACCATGCTGACTGCATTTTCTTTGGATACATATTCAACAGTGAGATTTCTGGTTAATACATATTTTTACTTTTGAATTTTAAGGAGCCTACATAGAATTTGTCATTTAGGTGGTTATTATTTATTAACTTGAAGGAGATAGAATAACCAAAGAGAAAAACAGATAGACACGCCTGTGTGGGACTATCTATTTGATGTTGGCAGTACCATTCCATAAGCTGGTGTCCCAGAGAGCATATGTAGGAGAATACTAGCTGATCCCGAGCATCCTTCTCTTTCTGCTTTCTGAATGAAGATGCAACATCACCTGCTCAAGCTCCTGCCATTATATCTTCTATACAATGATGTACCCTGAGACTGTGAGCCAAAACAATTCTTTCTTCCCTCAGCATTTTTCAGATAGTTTTTTTCACAGCAACAAGTAACTAAAAGAGCCATAATGACTGTGTTTATTTACATTATCCAAAAAGAGTTTAAAAAGTTCTTTTCTCTACATCATTATACATAAATTTTATAACAGCTATCATAATTTGAGTGTGATAACATCTCATTATTCTTTGAATTCACTTATGTTAAGTAATTTTCAGTATTTATTTAAATACTCCCACATCATTTATATGCCTTCTAGGAGAAATAAGAAAAGTAAGAAAAAAGAATATATATTCACAGAATAATATATATTTTACATAAAAATAATATAATTTAGCTTATAAGTACATATAAACATAATAGAGTTTATTTATATATATATGTTATATAACTATAATTATATATGTATATACATGCTGTGTGTAAATATAATTTCGATATTTAAGTATGCCCATATAAACACATTACTTAGTATTCTGTGCGACAAGAACAAACTCACCAATTAAAACACATATATAATCTTGCACTTCACAGTCTTCACTATCACATTGTCTTCTGTTTCCCTTGACCTGAAATGCCCGCCATCCTACCTTCATAACGTAAGATATAAATTTATAGGCATAACATATTTCTTCTGATATCCAAAAATAATTGTTTATGTTCTGAAAGAATAAGGTTAAAAAAAATCAGAGAAGTAACTTGATATCAATTTGAATATTTATAAATCAACACAAATATTTCTTCATTGAATACCAAACACTTTTAAATTGAAATTGAATTCTTTATCACTCTTAAATCTAAATGTTGTCATGTGGATCTGTACCTGACCAACAAAAGTTTTTACTACAAAACTATCTCTTAGCACCTAGTAAATTGGTTTTCTCTTTGGTATACCCATAAACACAAGGATGTGGGCATGTTTCTCTCAGTGATGATTCTTGGCTATGACTCTCCATGTGGAAACAGGAAAAAGATCTCACATTTAGTTTCATCTTTTTCATCTTTATGAGCTATCTGTTGACACATAATACTATGATCAAATGAGAATACTTCAGCAATCTACAACACTAAGCATTTTTATTGAGGTCTATAGAGAGGTAGTTTAGTTGGAGCTAAGGTATACATTTCCTCTGTCCTCCCATGAGCTCATGGGTTCTATGGCTTCCTGTGGCAATCATATGGTGGCCTATTGATCTATTGTCTAGCTGGTAGCTAAACCACTATAGCTCTCCTTCACGAGTTTCTCACACGTGGACTATCTTAGCTAGTTTTGAGGGAAAAGTGAATGAATGAAAGCAGAAGTACTATTGTCTTTTGCTTATCTCCTACTGTGTATTCTATTTCAGCTGCCTATATGTTTCTTGGTTTTCTCAACATAAAAATTTCCCTCTTAGTTCAATATTTTTCTCTACCATGAGATTGCCAGTGGATTTGCCCATGTGTCTGCTTTGTTGTCTAAGTCTATGTTTGTGTTTTAAGCCAATTTATGAATCATAATTGCTAATTTCAAGTTTGATAAAAAAAATAAGTAGTTAAACACAGGATCTTGAGAAAGAGAAATGAACTCTACTTCTTCATAAGGATAATTTCAAAACTATCTGGCAAAGAGCTGTGCATGTTCAAAAAGAAGAATACTTAGATTTTTAAATTCTCTGATAAATGTCTTCCCAGCTCATGGGAGGTACAAACTGTTTTTCTTAAATATTTGGATTTCCAAGGAAAACAAGCAAACCTCTATTGTATACACTAGATGTGGATAGAACAAAGAAACATTTCTAGATGAAAAAATTCACAAATATTTGGAAGCAATTATATATATAAAATTCCCTGTGGGTTCAATATTAATGGACTCAACCAACCAAATGTGAATTAAAATTAAAAATTTCAAAGCAAGTAGCCTATAGTGTATAAGGAGAGAATTGTTTCTTAGCATTTTCCACTCATGGCACAATAGTGACTATGTATAGAACAGTTACAGTTACATAGTAAAAATTGATACAGTGAATTGACAACAAACCAAGCAATTAAGATCAGTGATACTTCATTTTTACATAGCAAATTGAGCATATGCGGATATAAACTTGAAATGGTGAACTGAAATCAATTATGATCACCTTATATTAATACTAACCTAGAATAATATGACTTTGTTTTCTCAAACTTAACATAAATACAAGCACATATATTAGGATGGTAGAGGATTACATTTGAATCTTGCTTGCATCACTTGATAGATATAAATCTTAAGCAAGAGAAACTAAACTCTAGCAATGAACCTTTGCCAAAATCATTATTTAACTGTTTAAAAATACAACAATATCTCTTAAGACTCATGGTGAGGAATAATGATGTGGTGGTCCATGAAACAAGCACCTACTTTGATTCATAACCTTTGGTAAAGTCTCAGTTAAAGGAGGTCTTGTATTTGTCAATTCCCAGTTTATGGATCATTGCCTATCTGCTGAAACTTCTTTTAGGTGGTCCATGTTTCATTCTTCATCCTGTCCTACTGGACGCTTCTTCCTTCTGCTGTGGTCTTTATTAATAACTTTAGTTAATGCCCCCTTTTTTTCTTATATCTTTCTGCACTTGTTTTTTTTTAATACTGTCACCTTATTTAAATTATTTATTCATCTTTTACCTTCATATCCTTGTGATGATATATTAAATGCCTAAGTAAAACAAGAAACAATTGATAGGAAGAGGTTTCTTTTGCAAAGAAAAAGTTATAAGTGAGCTCTAAAAGTACAAATATTTCCATGATGTTGAACAAAAAAAACAGATTGGAACAATTTAAATCTTTCTCAAGCCTCTTAAAAACAAAAACTATAGCAAGAAATATGCCACTCACTCTGTCTTCATCAGTGATTCTGTCTAGGACTCTTTCCAGATATCCAAAATGACATTGGTTAGCCAGTCAGGCAGAGGACAATCCAGACTCAGCTCCAGATGGATGGAGTCTTTCCATAATGACAACCTGGTGGGAGGTTTTAACCAACTCTATAAGTTATTCCCTTACCTCCACAATAGCTCAATGGTACATGCATGAACACACACATCGCCAAAATAAATATTTTAAATAGGTAAAATGAATAAGAGTATATCAGGAGGCATTTCTGTGGCTATCTTTAAGCAATACTATTTTCTAGGCTGCAAAAAATTAAATCATGGAATAGTGATGGCTCATCATGCAAACCTAGATGCCTGTCTGATCCATGAATCTCAGCATCTGAAACATGGTTTCCATGGAAGATGTATTATTTAGCATCATCACAAAATAAAATGATTATCAGATCTAAAAAAAAAGAAAAAGACAGAGCTACCCCCAGAGAGTTGTTCTCTGAGTCCCAATGCTCTGTACATTGTGACACATACACATATCCACACGTGTGTGCACACACAAATAAGAAAAAATTTTAAAATGATAAAGCAAGCATAGTAACATTTTGTACAATATCTTACATATTCTTTCATATTTCTACAGTGTCAATACTATACCTGTGGATATTTAAATGTGCTATTTTGCTCTCTGTCAAGGTTTGAAATATTTCTAGTATTGATACATAGTACTAAAAACATCATATTTATTCTATCAGGTGATATTACCTGTAAAAAATGGTTTCAAGTTCCATATGTGATGAGGTCATTGTATGCCTTGTGTTTTCTGGGAACAACAGAGCTGACAACCTTTGCCTCATGAAAGTCCCGTTTTGTGAATTTTTCTGTGTATTATTTCATGGCAAACTCCGATGCTTCAGTGTAGGCAGCACACACTTCACCTGAGGCTCCCGTGACTCTTTTCAAAGCATACATATGATTTATTTTAAAAGGGTTCTTGAAGCACTTTCAGCAGACAAGTTCATGTTCCGAAATAAACAAAAAGCAGCCCTCAGTAGTCTAAATAAAGGGTCTCTTTTTTATTGTTGCCAAGGAGACCTCACTGGAAGCCTCTCTCTGTGCTCGACATGCATTGGCTCATATTCATCAGTATTGATAGTCTTATATGTGTCACTGTCCTGCAAAAATCCTATCTGTTACAATTAATAACCAGTCCTTTTCAATATTGATTAGTTGCTTATCTGAGCTTCACAGACAACCCTCCTTGCTTGTCTCAGAAGTCCAGTATTAGTTAGAATGAGCCTTCTTACTTCTTTCTAGCCTCATGGCTTTTAAATGCACACATCTTTGACCTTAGATATTTTCTTTGTTTCTCTCCAACCACTAAATCGAGACATTTTCTTACATCTTGCTGCACGGTTAACTCTCAGGCAGCCAACTGCCCCATCCATAATGAGGCTCTGGCCCTTTACCTCAATGGACACTGGCAAAAATGGCCCTGGCTAAATTGAAATGTCTCTAAAATAACGGGCACAGAAGAAATTTCATGAGCATACACTCAAGCCCTGTTTTCTACCTGACTTGCCACCATTTCCTGAAAACAATAACATTAGTTAAATGGAACTAGCATAAAGCCATTAGATCTGGTCCAGCAAATAGACTTTATGACATATGAACTAAAAATGGGAAGAGAAAGGAGAAGCTTGTGCCCAATGCAGTCATGAGCTCTGCTCAAGCATTCCAGCTGTACTGAAAATTCTGCAAAAATGAGCAGGTTGAGGCCACCAGAAATTATTTTACTTTCACATACACTAGAAAATATTTTTTTTTCTTATAAATGAGGATTTTTCTGTGATGATCATGTCCATTTAGGACGAAGAAGTGGTTAGGAATATATGCTTTGTTCTTTAGCCCAGCCTCATGACATCATATTCATGTCCCGGGTAATCTGACTTCAAGAAAAATCTGAGAGAGATTTTTGGAACAATCCTTCATGAGGAAACTGAGACATGAAATGGCTACCCTGAATGCTCGAATCTGAAGCATATGGATTTCAGCAGCCCACCAATGAAGAGAAAAACAGCTTTTCTCTCTTTAAATATTATGCAAACTGGCCTCATGAAGAGACTGCACCAACAGCAATAACTATTCCTCTGCTAGATAAAGACAGTTTTAGCGTAGTAGTAGTAGCAGCAGCAGTAGTGCACAAACATAACTCAATTGAATGATCAGTAGTGTTCACGGTACTTTGAAGGGCTGTTGGCAGGGAAAGATTTCCATGAGGGGAGCAACAGTGTCAACTGGCCATACCCTCCCAGAGCTCCCAGGGATTGGACCTCGAACCAAAGAGTACAAATGGAGGTACCCATGACTCCAGTCATGTACGTGGTAGAGGGTGACCTTGTTGGACATCAGTGGGAGGAGTGGCCCTTGGTCCTGTGGGAGTTCGATGCCTCAGTGTAGGGAAATGCCAGAGCTAGAGGGTGGCAGTGAGTGGATGGGTAGAGAACACACTCACAGAGGTAAGGGAAGAGGAGATGGGATAGGGGGTTTCTGGAGGGAAACCCAGAGAGGGGATAATATTTGAAATGTAAATAAAGTATCCAATAAAAGAAAATAAATAATCAACACAGAGGAAGACAGAATATAAAAAAGAGGAAAAACTATCTAATAGTCACATGAAACTTCCTAATATATTTGAGGGAAACTTGAAGATGAGAAGTCAGTCTCAGAAAAAAAGCTACTGAATGAATACTTTTTTTAATTAATCATTTCTGCAATTTACATCTCAAATGATATCCCTCTTCCCTGTTACCCATCCACAACCCCCCCTTCCCATCCGGTCTCTCTCCCCTCCCCTTTGTCTCTTTAAGGTTGCTCCCCTTTCCCCTCCCCCACCCACTCTTGCCTCACTGCCCTAGGATTCCCCGAAGTTGGGACATCAAACCTCTACAGAACCAAGGGCCTCCATTGGTGTTAGACAAGGCCATCCTCTGCTACATATGTACCTGGAGCAGTGGATCCCTCCCTATACACTCCTTGGGTGGTGGTCTAGTTCCAGAAAGCACTGGGTGGTAGAATATGGGATTGCAATCTCCCTCCAGTCCTTCCACTAGTTCCCCCACAGGGGTCCCAGAGCTCAGTGTGATGGCTGGCTGTGAACATCCACATCTGCATTAGTCAGGTGCTGGGAGAAACTCCCAGGGAATACTCACAGAGGGTTCCTGTCAGCAAGCGCCTTTTGGCAACAGCAACAGTGTCTGGGTTTGGTGTCTGCAGACAGGATGAATGCCAGCTGGGGCAGTCCCGGAATGGCCCTTCCTTCTGTCTCTGAATGAACATTTTAATAGGGCTGGTGGGTGAGGACACATCCTCATAGAAGCAGGAGGAGGTGGGATGGGACAGGGAGTTCCTGGGTGGAAGGCAAATGTGAAAAGGGAATCACATCTGAAATCTAAATAAAATATCTAATAAAAAAGAAAAGAAAAGAAATAGAAATACCTATTATCTAGTATCTTTCAGCTTTGTCTACAATGGCTTACTTGTTCAAGATATCCTTGTTAAAGAGAAAATCATGAAATAAGATACAGACTCTTGGAAAGCCTAGCAGTGTAGAGGGGAGTTAGATATTTGGAAGAAGTACACCCATTTGTATAAGACATACCTGTTTAGTCTGCCAGAAGTCCAGAAAATCACAATAATATTTAAATATAAGAGATCATGTAAATGGGGTTGCACACATAGCACAATGCCCATTATATGGGAATAAAAGCTGGAGGCTCCTTGTCTCACTTTGTCTCCCTTTTTCCTCTCCCCTTGTCTACTGTCCCATCTTTTGTCTGTTTGCTTATACATATATAAGATATTGGGTGCAACACTTTGCCCATGTCTTTACAAACAGATAGAACCAATACATGCATATGAAATGGAGAAAACACTTGAGAGAAAAGTCATACATAAAATTGGAAGAAGCAGTCAGTAGCACCCTCAAGTTGCTTTTCATATCTGGATGCTATTCTGTTTCCCGTGCTGAGTGCTGATTGCCAGACTGTTCGCTGCTAGCAATTTACCATAAAATTTAGGTAGTATGTCACCTGAAATTTTGTTAAATAAGAATTAATCAGACACTTTTAATTCACTGCATTTTTTTTTATAAAATAAAGCATGCTCTCATTAAAGGAATGAATTCCAAAACACAATTGAGGCAAAAACAAGCTGTACCCTATGGAAGGACAAAGGATCTAGCAAGTGTATTTCTCACTCATATAAACAGAAACAAATGGGTTAATTTTGTGTGTTTTATTTCTTCATTGCCTTTTGCCAGGATCATATCTATGATTTTCTATGAAAACCCCGTTTAGGCAGGGTATTTCCTCAAAACAAAGAAACCTTATGTACAATTGGCAGGAGTATGTTGGGGGAAATTGAATTGTGTGAGCTGCCATTACTCTAATTGCCATTTTTTTCATGGGAATCCATTTTTCAACAATAATATTAGAAAATAATTAATACCTTCAGGATGAGAACCTGAACTTTATGCAATTATAATGTAGAGAATTCCAAATTATTTTTTAACGAGCTATATGTATTATGTCTTTCTATCTAGAGTTCATCTGGACTATGGCATTAAATAAGCTTAGAGTTAATTAAGCATATTATAACCATTCCTGGCTTCTTCTTTTATGAGTATGAATCCACTAGCTCAGAGGCACTCAGCAAACATGAAAATACTTTATCAATACCCCACTACAAAACACCTTGAAATATTTCAATCCTCACAATACTCTTGGGATAATTCTAGAAGCTCAAACCTATTGGAGCATTTTTGCAATCCATTACTTTCCTATTTATATAAATATGAATTGCTGGAACTGAGAAAGCTTTCTTTGTAAATGTTGATTTATATTAGTAAGTAGTATAGTCAAACAATTGCTTGCATGCACATGCACGTGCAGAGGTAGAATATCTCTCTCTGCAGAGATACTGGCTCAGGCAAGCAGATTAAATGAGCAGATTGACTTTGCAATTCAGTGTGCTAAATTGAATAGAGTCATAATAGAAAATCTCCACATGCAAATGAAATCAGAAGAGCTTCTCTAATTTTTAGGAGTGAATGAGAGAATCATTCTTTCAGTTAAAAAAATTTCACAGACTACACATTAATAGCTCCTCATATTTTGGCACCAGCCAAACTAATGCAATTTCTACCTACTTGGAGGTTGTGTTATTGAGAAGTGTGAATCTGTTGGAACTAACCCTATTAAAATTTACCCTATATTTAAAGGAAACATCAATTACGTGAGCTAATCCTATGAAAGTAAAACACCATGAATATCAAGAGAAAAGAAATCGAAATTCACTTTCCATTAGGGACTCGGCAGGGAAAGAAAAGGAAGCAAAGTCAAGCTATATTTTCCATGGTCTGGGTCAGATTCTATCATATACCCTAAGGCCATAATTCTCCAGTTGTGACAGAATCCTTTAAAGGAGAATGAGCTGCCAATTGAAGGCTTTCTCAGTCTCTTCCAAGTAATTCTTTGATGAAGCAACAAACTAAGACCACCGTCAAGAAGGAATGGTATCTCAAAAAGGGAATGGATTTTGGATCCATTCAAACGGGATCTTAAATACACTTTGCTATTCATTATATTAATTACTTTGAAAAGGAGTTAAATGTTCATAGATTAGTTTTGCCACATCAAAGAGAAAGCATTTTAAACATTTAAAAATAAACTGAAAATAAACACCCAGATTTTCTGATGCATAAATGGGTACTCAGAAATATTTGTTCCGTATCTTCACCTTTTTTTAAACATTATTGATTTTTTGAGCTATCTGTTGCTTCTCAGAATCTTCAGGTTGTTTAATATGATTTGGGTTTTCTTTTTCAATGTTCTGTAGTCCCTCCCAGTTCATAAGTTTAATGACATACATTATCTTTTGAATTTCTCTCCTCATAACATTATTTTATTCCTTCTCTACTTTTGCTGGGAAGAAAATAGTACTGGCAAAAAAAGAAATCATGATTTTTGAGCTTCAGTTCTAAAGTAGAGCTTCTATTGGGAAAAATAAAAGTACCATAAAAATAGCTGGGACCAGGTATATACATATGTGTGACTCTCAGAACTCATTTAAAATTTCTTCTTTTGTAGTTCTTCCAGTGGGGCCACAAGCTCCAATACCAACCAACCAGAGCTCCCAGGGTCTAAACTACCAGCCATGAAACATGCTTGGAGGGACCCATGACTCCAGATGTATATGTAGTGGAGGATGGCCTTGTCACAAATTGGTAGGAGAGGAGGTCCTGGATACCATGATGGCTACATGTCCCAGTGTGTGGGAATTTGAGCGTGAGGAGGGGGGAGTGGGTGAATGGGTGGGGGCACATCCTCATAGAAGTAGCAGGAGGGAGGATGGAATAGAGGGTTTCTGGGGGTTGGAATGGGCAAAGGGGATAACATCTGAAATATAAATAAATAAAATATCCAATAAAAATTTTTCTTCTTTTGGCTATCTACATTGAAAGGGGCATTTTTATCATGATCCTAACCTGAAATGAAGGGTCCACATGAAGAAAGCAAGCAGCAGAAACTAAGAATATTCTCATGTAGGTCTGAGACTTTCACTAATTTTAGTACCTTTTCATGTGTCTAAATGTAAATGAAAGGAAATACTCATTGAAATCTTTAAAAGTCATATGTTTAACTCATTATAAATTGAATGCACTTTCATGTTTAATAAATAATAAGGATAATATATCTTGATATTTTTTAAATAGTTTTTAAATAGTTGAATGACTTTTAATAAGAAGTTTCATTTGAAGAAATGGTGTCATCTTACATAAGCCAAGGATCAAAAGTCAAGTTTAGAAGGACTTAAAGTCTTTGTAATTCAAATCATTTTAAATCCCACATAGTTGTATTTCTTTTCTTTACCACCACCCCAGAATGGTTATCAACAGTCACTAAAGATTCTTCTCCATGACAGGTAGCACTTTTGTTTCATAAATATGAATTTCTCCTTGCAGAACAACCAAACAGCCTTTGTGAGACATCTCTTTGTCCAATGCCTAGATTTTCTCAAGTAGCCACTCCTTAGTTATGTGAGCCGAAATTTGTCTCTCAGATTTATTTTTATGCTTTCACTGAAAAGAATTGCATATTCTAGAATCTTTTGTATCTATTAGTCTCTGAAAAACTCAGATCTGAAACTCTATTTTGTTAATATTTATCAAAACAGTTTTATACAGCTGTTTAAAGTAGTATACTGATGGGAAAAATCAACTAATATGCTATCTGTAAGTGCATTAAGTTTTATGACAATATACATTTCAGTAATTCACTATGTAGATGATATGTATTCTATTTCATATTTGGATAATAACAAAGATATGTTTTGCTTTATTGAATTTTTCTTAGCTTTTTTTGGAAGTAATTTATGAATATGCAAAGAAGTTGCAATTGTAGAATCATTCATTGGGCATCAATATTAACACTAAAATGAACTATTTGAGCATTGAACAAAGAACCAATCAGAGTCTGTCTGTAATACTATATAAAATAGGAAAATGACAGAACAAATAAATCCAACAAAAATACTAACAACATGTGTATTACTATCAAAAAGCCACAAATTCACTAATATATACGCTTTTCTGTCAAAATGTTATAACAATGCTACCTTTATATAAACTAGTTGAGTATGAAAATATTTCAGAGACAGATTGCAATTGCAAACATGGGTATTAGGCTTCAAACAACAATTGAAAATGTAAACAAAGACAGCTTAAAAGTTTCTATTTTACATTAATGAATATTAAAATATTTTCTTTTAACTTCCTAAGTTTGCCAACCAAACCAAGAAAGGACACAGACTTGTTATAATATATACTATAAATTCTATTGTGGGATCAAGTTACATGTCTGAAGTCATTTGGAGTATTCTAGACAAAAGTCTTTTTGGTCTGGTTCAGGGCTATTTTATTACCATATTTTCCATAATTTAACATCCTTAAACTTGAGTGCCACCTACAATCAGTGACATTGCATAGAATGACAGAATTTGCTGTGTTTTCCTTTATTAGTAGTGGTAATAGTGTGCATGACAACTGATGTCATCTGAGATTGACAAACATGACATTTTTCACATAAAATATAGTAGGTATGTTTAGTTTGTCTCTCATTATATCACACAGTGATATGGAAATGGTCATCAGAAAACAGTGCTAAGAAATCATGACCTAGAGCATGATTGATGGCTCAGAAGTTAAAGAGCCCTAATCTCTTGCAAGGAGTCTAGATTCAAGTCTCAGCAACAACATAGATACTCACCACCACATACGATCTCAGCTCAGTGGATCCAATGTTCTCTTCTTACCTCCACAGGCACCAGGCATATACATGATATACATATACAAAAATTACTCAAACACATAAAAGTAATGTTTTCTAAATAAAATTATAACCTAGTGTACGAGTTGAAAAATCTAAGTAAGCTCTAGAGACTCTTTTAAGTATAGGATTCACTTTAAAAGAATGACAGCTCATGAATGTGAAAGATGTCTTTGTAGAAAACATCAGTGCAGCCATAAATCTGAATGAAACTCTCCATACCTTATAGGTGAGATATAATATTGTTTTGTCACTCCTGCCATCAGTGCAACTTTACAGATTCATGCAGCTCTAATGCTAGAACTTATACTATAGATTAGTGTGTTGCTAATAAATTAATGACACATATTTAAAAAGTGAATGTGAATTCAAGGACATCAAAAATCAGATGGGCATCTGATTGTTTTGAGCTTCTACAGGAACTGGAGAGCTGAATGCTACTAGAAGCCTCTGCTTACCGCTCAGATATTCCACTAAACTCTCAAATCTTTCACTCACCTGGAGTGGCATGGTCCTGAATGCTGTTTGTAATTTACATAGCAGAGTCTTCACTTACTTCAGGATAAAAGAACCTAATAAATTGGCTATCTAATAACCAACGGCTTCCTAAGGAAGAACAGGTACTTTGACTAAACAATAAATTACATAGCCCAGATTCATACTCAGGTCTACCAGGAATCAATCAGTCAGCCAGCAATGAATAACCTGGAAGTGAGATCAATGAAATGTGTGTTAAAACAAAAACAAAAAAACTCCAAAAAAAAAAAAAAAAAAACTAGCTCCCAGTTCCAGATAGACTCAGATCAGATATACTGTGTTAAGGGGTAAAACTGACAGGGTCAGGATCTGACATTGATAGGAAAATAAAAACAGAATCACAAAAGGTTACTTTGACATGTGTGGTGGTCTATAAAGGTTGTATTATGGTTGGAAAGATCACCAGATTCACTGTGGTGGGCTTCATGTTATAATGACTTGATTCTATTTTCATTTAGACAAAGGCAGATGAATAAAGAATGATATAAACAACAATATTTGTAAAAAAAAATAGAATAAGGAACAGCCTTCTTTTTGTGACATAGGCTGGAGAAGAAACACAGTCATGGTCTTATAAAGTTGTGTTTAGGGAATACTCCATCTTGTTAAAAAAAAAAGGATGCTCTAAACATATCTGAGTTGCTAACTACTTTGCATGGAACAGCTGCCAGACCTCTGTTACTTTGTGTTTCAGTCTGGCACAA
This sequence comes from Grammomys surdaster, assembly GCF_004785775.1. Classification (NCBI taxonomy): domain Eukaryota; kingdom Metazoa; phylum Chordata; class Mammalia; order Rodentia; family Muridae; genus Grammomys; species Grammomys surdaster. The sequence continues at coordinate 2,926,920 of NW_021620970.1, read as the reverse complement.
CTGACAGTGCAGGCAGATTGTTTCACAATTCTATTTGCAAAATAAAAGAAGATTAAAGGACACTTAAGTATCGTGATAAGGCTGAAAGAGCTGACAATGGAAAAGATCTCCAAGATGTAGGCTGCACTCTTCAAATGACAGTACTTATTACTCAGGGTCTGAACCCGTGGAGTGTATTGCTTCAGTCCAGGGGCAAGGCCAAAATGCTTTACATCTAGGTTTGTTCCTTTTGGTAACATCTCTATTTCAGGAACAATAAGACCATACAAAAAAGTGAGGTATGTGCAAAGGCCAAACTTATAGACTCCTATAGATGATATGCAAGTCCTATATGGTGTGTAAGCCATAGCAAAGAGGAGGGACTCCCTGAGGATTATATAGTCATTTATCCAGAGAGCAAGACCTATATGTTCACTCTCAAAACTCATTCTTCTAATCCAACATTAACCCTCAGCATTCCCTCCAGTACAGCCAAGCCAACAGCACTTACGCGGGACTGATGGCTTCTGTCACCACACTCTTGAGTTTCAGCAGCATGTCACTGTTTTTATTTTTTCCAGCACTCTTAAGTTGTGGCAGCATATCACTGTTTTTATTTTTTTTCAAGCCATACTTTTCCAAGTTACTAAAGATTGACAGTACTATTTCATGAAGTTTATTGTTCACACAAAACCATTACAAAGTATAGTCGGAGACAGAACAAATTTGATTTCAAAGTTGACTTTTTGTGCTTGGAGCATGTGATGAGGGAGAACGTGCAGACAGCTCGCGCTTACTCAAGCTTAATGACAGATCTAAATTGGAGCTTAGAGATAAAAGAAATTCTTTAGTGATGCCTCGGTTGTCATTGATTGCTATGAGCAATTTTAAAGCTATTCAAGATGAGAATTGCCAGCTTGGTTCTGAAAGGGGAGAAAGTGGTAGGTAAGATTAGAGGCTGGTGCAAATGCTATCTTGGTTTAAAAGGAGAAGAGCCGGTTTTATATTGCCTGCATAGGTGACAATCATGACTACATATAGATGTTTATCAGCAGGAAATGACTCAATGAATTCTCAGGGTAGGTTAAGCACCAGCTATACTGAGGAAGATAAGAGCTATGTCTAGATTTCTTGTAAGGATCACTAGGCAAAGTAGTTAAGAGGAAAAGGACAGTTGCTAGGCCTACAAAATGACAAAAAGAATACTGAGAATATTTTTTCATAAATTATAGTATGTAATCCAGCTACCTGGTAGAGGTCTTTAAGTTAAAAATGAAAGTCCATTCTGAAAAAGTCAGTTTCATCGGATTGAAATGAGGTGCAGTGTTGGGAATCCTTGTAGCCCTGTAGGCCATTCCCCAACTCAAATTAAATCCTGTCTTTCCATTAAGAATTGGACTAAATGGTACTTGACAAAACATTGTTGGAACTCACTTTTAAAGTTCCTTTTTACCTGCATTTTGTTCCTAGTTTTTTGATATTGTTAGTTCCTTTGTTCTCCCTTAAATATGTTATTTATATCTTATATTTACACATAGAATCTAGAAATAGAAATAATCACTGCTTCACATTTTTGTTGATGCAAAACATTGACCATACTTTGGATAAATGGCCCAAAGATATATGTGTGTGTGTGTGTGTGTGTGTGTGTGTGTGTGTGTGTGTGTGTGTAAAGAAATAGAAACAGAGAAAGAGATTGAGACAGAAAGAGTCAGAGAACTATTTAGATTAAGATACAGGGAGAGGGAAAGGGAGAGAGAGGAGGACAGAGAGGAGGAGGGAGAGGGAGGGATGGAGGGAGATGGGGCCCAGATAGGTATTTTACTCTGCAGTGCATTTCCTCCCTATTTGACATTCACAAAATACAGCATTCATGCTCACACTTACTGTCAGTCTTAGAATAAAACTTTTCATCTGCAGGAAGTACTTGATGCAGGCTTCTTTACCATGTGTTTAGAAGGCATTTTCCAAACTTCACTCCCACATTGCTTTTAGCAATTGTGAGACTGGAAATCCAATTATTAGCCAATAATATTCCTGTATTATTGTCCTGCATTATCCTGTATCCTTATTCCTGTATTTCCTTAGTACACAGATATACCATGTAACAGAATGGACTATGATGTGTTTGATGCCCATTTCCATGACAATGCAAAGACTTCCTCAGAGTATTATTTCTTCTGTTATATGACTTAGTTTTCAATAAATTGACTATGAGATACAAACACCAACAATGAAATTCTGAATTAATGAATGGAACTTATCAACTGCATTGCATATTTCCTTGCTTTCTCTAAAAATTACAATTTACTATGAGACCCAACTAAAGCTCCCCTAGCAGTGAATTTTTCTCTTACATATTCCCATACATTTATATCTTATACTAATATGTCACGCATAAAAGTATTCATTTTAGCTATTTTCTGCATAAGTATTTATTGTTAGCAAAATAAATTACATAAAAATTTTATGATTGTCTCTGTATAATGAAATAGATAATTCTCTTCTCTTGTTTTTGAAACACCGTAGGAAGACTCAATAGCAACTAGAGCTTCTGTTGCCCTAGACTGGAAATGACAAGTACAGAAATGGAGGAGGCATTTTAGAAATTATACATTCTTTCACAATCATATATAGGTTAAGGATGAGAGGACATGAATCACAAAATAAGCCTCAAAACTGCTCATCCAAAACCCACAGAGCCACAGCACCACATTACTGGCCGCCTTGTACATCTTAGTAAATAATGAAAATGTCATCTACTTATTTTTGTTGTTTGAGTGGATCTGTAGAGAAGAATCTAGATGCTGTCAGTGAAGGGAGTGAGCAAATCGAATGTAAATATTGTAAGAAGCAAAAAGCAATGTTTGTAAGTCTAAATCATCTGACATCCGAGGAAATTCTTCAGTCCTCAGTTATGTTTACTAATATAGCCCACACCTTGGCGTCATGTTCCTTCATTTATTTCTTTGTTACCAAAAGTAAATCTGACAACAAAAGTCTATTATCTTCTAAACTGAGGACTTTAGAGTATTATACTATTTTTGCAAGAAAAGAGATTAAATTCATGCCTGATTTATTAATGTACTTTGACCAAAGGAAGAAGTGTTCCTACAAATAATGCCATCACCAGGTATCTGTTTCATTGAGAATATATATATATATATATATATATATATGTAATTATTGTCTTCTCAAAGCAAAAAAAAAGAAAAGAAAAAAAAAAACACTCTCTTGCTTTTCAAGTGCCTTCTCCAAAATTTGCTAACACTAAGCCATGTTTTTATTTAAACAGATATGGAGAAAAAAAACCACAACATTTGAAATTTAATCAGTTGATATTTTACCAAGATAAATAATGTCTTATTTATTTATTTACTTATTTATTTATTTATTTATTTATTTATTCATTCATTCATTTTTGGTCAAGCTTGTTCAGATGCAAGATTACAGAGGAGTACAACATGTATAAGGAATACTTACACATCTCAGTTCTCATCTGTGCAAAGACCAAGTGGCTCTTATTTCTCAGCCTTCAGATATCATTTCCAGGTTGACGATAATATTTGGTTCCTGAATATCTCTAATAGAGCAAACTACCCAGCCCCAAACAAACTTCCTACAACAGAGATTCCTACAAATTCTGATTACTTAGAAAAGTAGAAGAGAAATGTTAAATGTTATTCATAAGCATGAAAAACATAGCAGGAACTGCTATATTCAGGAATAAATTTAAGTAACATCTATAAATATAAATAACTTTTGACTTCAATGAAAATCAGTAGGCTTTGAGTGAATATTTGGCTAATATTTACAGTTTCAGTTTGTAGCATTGCATATCATTTAAGGAGCATTCCACTATGTCTTTATTGAAAGACTTAATGATATACTTGTACTGTTTTTTTCTTCCTCCTGTGAATACCTAAAGGTTACTGTCTTTGCATGTAGCCCCCAAACGACCATTAATTTGGGAAATATAACCTTACAAACATATAATAAAGAAAATAGCTATTTTTAAAATGTTCTTTTAGTGTTGTGTGGATTCAAATGTCTTTGTGCTTTACTAATTTAATTCACTATTTTATTTCACAATTTTAGTCTTTATTTCACTAATAGCATTGAAGATTATTTCTTATTAATAATAAGTGTTCTTTCGTCACTTAAATAAACTTAGTTTATTTATTTTCTTTTATATTCCAAAGTTTCCATTTATATTGTTTCCACCTTTCTTTCAATCTTGCCAGACTTAAGTATCATTTAAGAGACACACATTGATTTTCACCCCTTTGTATTATTTTCACTGTCTGCCATTATATTTATTGTGCATGTTTCCACATTATTTTGACCCACTTTTATCCTAAGTTTGAAATGAAGTGACTGATTTATTTTCACTGTCTCTGGGACAGTGACATTCCAAGAAAATAAGGAAATAACTTCTTCCATGTACAGTTATGGAGAAGGTGTTATTTTAGATATGAGGTTGAGAACACCCAGAAGCAGAGAAAGTAGAGGGTTGAACGTGGCCAGCAAAGTAGACTGAGTGAGGAAATGAGAAAGAGGTAGGGGAGAAGAGGGGAAGAGAAGAGAGAGGGGTAAGAGAAGAGACCCAGATAATGAGAAGAACCAAGAGAGCACATGGCTGAAGTAGCATGGTTATATAGGAAAGAGAAGCTAGGGAATGGGAAGAGGGGGGAGAAAGAAGAAAGGAGCGGTGAAGTAAAGGAGAGAGGAAAAGAAAGGAGTAGTGAGGGGGAGGGAAGAAGAAGCTGTAGATCTTGAGGGTAGGGAAGAGGGGTGAGAAGTGCTGAGATGGGACAGGTTTCTGTAACAAGTGATTGGGAATCTGTAGAGAACCTAGCAGCCAATGTAGGCTTTGGTATGTGAAATAGGCACCATAGTGAACCATTTGTCCCTGGTTTCTTTGTGATCTGAATTTCCAGCCTTTGTTGTTGTTGTTAATCATAAAGAGTGACATAATCTTTTCTGTAACTGTTTCTTAACTAAAATTAGAGGGAATGTCCTTGTCAGGACACAGGAAGGCTGGAATGTTTGTAACAGGACAGGGAAGGAGAGAGGTATGCAAACTGGGGAATATCTTCCCCTCATTGCCCAGGTTCTGAGGGACCACTTAGTCTGAGTTGGAGCAGTCTGGGATGCAGGTTCTGACAGAACACCAGGTGCAGGAAGTTTTGGAGCAGTTTGCAGTTGATTGAAAATCTTCTGGTATAGACTATGGGCAGAAGTAAGACTAAGGAGTTTAAGAAAAATTTTTGTTGGTAGTATACTTGAAATTTCCAGGCCCATCAATCTTTTGACTTGGCGAGGAGAATCTTCCGAAATAAAAATCGGGAGTCTACTTTTAAGGGTAGGTAGTAATGGCGAAAGCTCAGGTGGTTGATTGACAGAAGTACTTATCTGGAGCCCGTTTGACCTATAACTAATATATACAATTCACAACTCCCTGATGCTAACAAGTTTTTAAGTTTTCAATAGAGAGAAAAGTTTTAGATACATAAGCATTACCACTGTTTGGTGTGTATACTGAAATCCACATTATAGAAATGACAATAGACTAATGCCTTTGAGTCATAGCTAAAGATACAGGAAACCTCAAAAATGATTTAGGGTTAAAAGCATGAACATTATATATATTTTTTTTTCAGCACAATGAGAAACACATTAAGTCCTGTTCAGAGAGATCACTATATCTATAAATTTGACAGAGATAGTTTTAGTGCAGTAAGGTCTTTTAAATCTACACTTAAAAGACAACCAAAGGAAATTCAAACTTTTCACCTTGCATCTATGATAATAGTAGTCAGTACTTAACAAATTAATAGTTTATCAAAATTGCATTGATAAATATTAAAACTTGGAACATTAAGTCTTAATAGCATAGTGAGAAGGAAATAAATAGGAAACATTTTTCATTATTTACATACCTTAATCACTCTCTAAGACCTATACACCTTCCGTTGCTTATCTGAAATTACTTTCTTGGATCCTCACAAATAAAGCTTTTCCATCCTCTGACCTTTACAACTTGCTTTTACAGACCCTAAAGTACTTCCTTAGACACTCACAACCCTCATAAACTTCAAAACATTTCTTTCTGTCCAATTATTTACCATGAGACACAACTTGTTGATTACTTAGAACAGTCATTGCAAAGCAAGTTCGTTTAAATAAAGGGATAGTACAAAGGTACACTGAGACCTGTTTTGTGAGTTTAGCTTTTTCAGTGTGAAGCGTATTATCAAGTTAAACTCATATGTATCTGCCTTTCTCAGCAGGAGATCCAGTAATTACTGGAAAGTGAGGCTTAATTTTACATAAGTGGTTGAATTGGAGATGCTTTTGAGGAAAAGGAGATTTCCAGTAGAAGGAGTGTCTCAGGAGTGAGATGGATGCCCAAAAGGATGCAGTAGCCCAGAGACAGGAAGAGTTGCCCAGGTGATGGGCACCCATAAGAGCATAGTAGGACAGAAAGAGATACAGAAGAGTAGAGGAAGAGAGAAACTTGGCTTGAGCAGATGAAGGAAAGAAGCAGATTAAGAGGCAGACTATAGAATCCGCAGTCAAATTTGGGAGTCAAGGGCAGAAGGCAGGTGAAACAAATGATCTATACATACCTTAAGAGAGGCAAACCAGTAGCTTGGTTCTGTTAGGAGAGAAGCCAGTCCCTTAGAAAGAGGCTTATGTATGCTCCTGTGCCAGGTTTCGGCATGAGATGAATGGAAATGAGCATGACTGCTCCAAGGTATCTTGAGAAGGTTTTGATTGTAGATATGAGGGAGAGAGGAGCCACCTGTATCTGGGACAGTCCAGGTCAGAGAGAAAGTGGCAGTTTGAACACAGCCAGCAGAATAAACTGGCCTAGAAGAGAAAGAGGTGGGTAGAATTGATTTCAGAAGCAAGAAGAAGCAAGAGAGAGAGAGAGAAGAGCCAAGAGAGAGCATGGATGAAGTGACAGGGTTAAGAAAGAAAAGCTGGAAGGGAAGTGAATTTCCGGAGCTCAAGAGGTTAGGGCGCAGGGATGGGAAGCGCCAGGACCTTGTAACAGGTACTTGCCATGCTATGAGAGCCTAGCAGCCAGTGAGGGCTTTGGTATGTGCAATAGGTACCAGCATTAGCCATTTTCCCAAGTTACTTTGCGACCTGACACCAGTAAGCTTTTAGGATTGTATCTTTCTTTGCGTTGAAACATTTCAATTTAGTTTGTGAACATTGATAGGTAGCTATTTGATTCCAAACATTCACTGATTTTGATAAAGGCTTTTATTAACTTGTAAAAGTATACCTTTACTTTCCAAATGTTTGGTATTTCTTTGATTCTTTTAAATAGTTCATTTTAAGTTTGTGTGTGTGTGTGTGTGTGATTCACACATGTGCACAATTTATTGTCCTCATATTCACCTCATTATATTCTCTTCTCTCTCCCCAATTCCCTTCTTTTTCCTACTTAGGCCCCCTCTGTTCTTATCTATGTGTATGCGTTTGCATGTGTGTCTGTTTATTTACATATATATATATATATATATATATATATATATATATGTGTGTGTGTGTGTGTGTGTTTGTGGTGTGTGTACGCACGTGGGCATGTACATGCTCTTACACGTGCTGGTAACCCACAGCTGCTATGCACATTTTTAGACAGCCATTCAATGTTCAGATGAGAGCATGTGCATGCCTCTCTATATCCTCCAGCTCTTACTTTCTACTCTCTTTTCTCTAATGTTCTATGGGATTTGAAGGAGGTTCCACTGATGTCCCACTTAAGGTTGAACATTCAACAGTCATTTATTCCTAGTGGTTTGTCCAGTCGTGAGACTCTGCATTAACTGTTATCCATTGCAAAAAGTAGTTTCTCTGCCCTAGGCAGAGAAGCAATATTCTATAAATATAAACATAATTATTTAGAATGCCTTTAACAAGATATGAGTAATAATATATTTCTCCTAGGACCTATGACCTCCTCAGGCATAATTTTTTGTTTTTGTTTGTTTGTTTGTTTAAAGAATTTCTGCACCGGAAATGTATTGCTTTCCATAAAGCACACCTCAAATCCAACTGGAAAGTGATTGTTTAATCTCTTATTCATGACACTGTTACACAAATGGGCACATCCTGCCATCATGCCTGCATGCCTGGGAGCTCAGTGTTGTATTTTAGATTTATAACTAGATGATTGATGACTATTGTCCACAGATTCTATATAGCACTCTGAATGTTCAACAAGAAGGAAGTTTTCAACACTGTTTCATCTTGGTTTCTCTATGTTTTATATCCAAGTGTATGATGTCGCTGGTGACTTATTATCTAGATCTGGTGAACAAATAAGAGCAATGACAAAAGCTTGTCTTGAATTGGTCCTCTCTGTGGATCCTCAGATAATAAATAATAGGTGGTTATCCTATGCCTGGTACCGGTAGTTTTGTTTACAAACTCACAATTTTGGGGGTACCATTATTTACTCACACAGGGTCTTCCCATTTCATCTGCTTTACACCTCTCTTTTTACTAGTTCTCTCAGAATTTTGTACAGGGTGTTTGATCACATTGACACCTTCCCCAAGTCCTCCCAGATCTACAATCTTCCTTTCCTGAAAGCTCAACAGTTTGTTACCCCTCATTTTCCTTTGTTCCCTATTAAGTCCAGTTTTATCTGTCCATGTGTTCATGGAGCTTATTAAACCTTCCAGGGAAAATAGTTTTTAAATAAAATTAATTTTCCTTCTCTTAGCGTCTATCAATTGCCAATAGTTTCTTGAATTTAGGCATTAGGCTTTCTGTTCAACTCATTCTTCTATGCTGGAAGTTTTTCTGTATATGCATTTGTAGCACAATCCAGCACTAGGAAAAAATCCTCAAGGTCAGTAGTAGCTAATAACTCCATGTTCTACGACTCAAGTATATGGCGTTTTCAAGCAATTAAGGTCTTACTATCAAGTTCTGTGGGGTAACTAATACCAGTGGCAATAACTTACAATATTTGATGGACTTTAAGACCTCACTAAACAAGAACTCCAAAAAAGAAAACCTATTCTTATTATTGTGTTTTGTTTGTTTGTTTGTTTGTTTGTTTGTTTGTCAGCCTATGTCTAGTAGGGTAATTGGTATCTCATGAAATAACTATATTATTTTAAGTATTGTGTCTGTTTTTGAGATTAAATATGATTACATCATTTCCTTTTTCCTGTTCATCCCTCCAAACCCTCTCATATACCTCTCTTTGAACTCTTTTTGATTAATTATTGTTTCATACATATATGTATGTACAAAGGTATTCCTAAATACATAAATACTATATGCTCACTCTACACTCCACTTTCCAGTGCCGACAAATTGGTTTTGGATAACCAATTGGTATACTTTTCCCTGAGAAAGAATATTTCTTTTTCTCAGTATTCTTTAGTTAACAGTAGCTCTTTTTGTAGGATTGAAGCTTTGTGGGGTATTTTTAATGCTACATGTGTATGTGTGCGTATGTACGTGTGTGTGCATGCACAAGAGTGCACGTGTCTCTTTTGACATGAGTATTAGGTTTTCATATAACTTCTTTGAAGTGCCTTAAGTAGTACTATAAAGCCTTAAAGAGGATTAATAGATTGGGAAGGGTTCAATTGGCACGGAGCATGGGAGACAAGGATAGAGGAGATAGTGCTGAGAAAAAAAAAGTTCACAACCTTTATTATAACCAAAATATTTGATTTTATTAGCTCATAGAATAATAGGTTTCTATATGATTTTTAAATATAATCTTAGTTTTTGTTGATCAGCCTCTTCTAAAATCACCCATTAAACCTTCCAGTTTTAGTGTCTCTTCTACTACTAAGATATCCAGTTTTTCCAATTATTTTCCCTCCTTAATGCTTTCTCACACCTCATTGTTCCTTCCTCAGCCCCTGGAGCCTGCAACTACTCACTCTACCTTAAACACAGAACCACTGTCCACCCATGACAAGTACTTCTGTCCAAGCTGTTTTATTATTAATAATAACATTATTATATTATTATTAAACATTAAGTTATGATCAGTAGATTTCCAAGTGGTTTTCATATCACTTATTGTTATTTAATCATGCTGTTTTCACAATATTCAGAGAAGATGATAATAAATTTTATTTCTGATATAGGTGGAAGTTTATTTCCTGGTAATATATGGCATAAAATTCTATATGAATCAGTAGATTATTATTATATTATTTATTTTTCTTATGTTATTTCTGCTTTTCTTTATAAATTACTGTTTAGAAAACTATTCATCTTTCATATATGATTATCTTACTTTTAAAAGTAAAATAAATTATTTAAAATATAATGTTTTTCAAGGTGTCGTGAATTTGATATTTGGAACTAACCTAATGAAACATATTCTCATTAAATAAAAATGTAACTTCAAATTACTAACCAAAAATAAATAGATATATCCATATATACCTTCTGCCTAGAGATATAAACTGACATAGTTTACATCTAATCAGTTTCTCATGTTTCTACATTTTTTTTCTTGTGCAATATTTAATTAATTACAGAATTGTGAGCTTAATTGAATGAGGTTAAGTAGTGCGGTAGGTGGGACATCCTTTGCATTCTCCCTCATATTATAAATTCTTTGGAGAGATGTAATCTTGGATTCTAGTATTTCTTCCCCATTTTCACATGAATATGTAACAAAAGCAATTCTCTGATCACAAAATCAGTTTTCAAGAAAGTACTTTGAATTTTCAATAACAATATTGTTATACATATTTTTTCACTTATGTCTATTTAGAGATTCCCAGCCTATATGTAATTTTTTAGTTACTTCAGAGTTTCCTACCATTGTAGAGCCTCAATATTTTATAAGATTTGACTCAATTTTTCTTTTCTTAGAGTAACACGAGTCTTAAAAAAAAAGAATCAATTACTAGGTGAGCGTCAGCTTGTGAAGATGCTCCTCCCAATTGGGTAATCTGTGGAGACCACTGTCTGCAGAGAGTGAGTGAGGAATGGGGGAAATGATGGAATTACATTTTAATTAAAATTTTTTTAAAAATACAGAAAGGTATGAATTTGAGATTGTTTTCTTGAGGTTTCAGTTTCGCATTTCATAATGGAGTTTTGAGGTGTCCTTGACAATGTACACAGGAAGAGGATTCAATACTTAATGTTTATAAGGAAAGTTATACATTGTAGTTAATGATAGCTATTATCTCTTCTTGTACTCAACCTTCAGCCTACACAGGTTGATAAAAGAACCCTGTCCTAGTCCATCGTTGTCATTCCTTCATTTTTGTTCAAACCATTTAGTCACTTCCATGTTACTAAGTGTAAGCCTAACTGTACTTTCTATTAGCTATGTCAGCACCCATCTTGACTATCAAAAAATATTGTCCAGACCACCATAGTCACAACTCGTTACCATAGATGAGCCAATAGAAAATGAAAAAGTCATACCCACTGCTGTAATCTATTTGGTGGAAAGTAGCCTACAGCCACTCAGATATTGCAAAATAATGAAAATTGTGTTTAACATGAGAGAGAATGCAGCAAGCAGAGAAGTTGCCTGGTCTTGTTTTGTTTTGTTTTTCCAAGTCTATGGGTGGATATGTTTTAATTAATTACATTTGTTCTTTACTATTTCACATATGTGTATAATGCCTGTTATCCATTTTCATCTCACATTCTTCCCAGCACCCTGACACTCTTAGCTATCCTCCCAAAAGACAGACAGGCAGACAGATAGACACACACACACACACAGAGAGAGGGGGGGGATAACATATTTCTGATATTAACTAGAGCTATCTGTGTAAACATGAGATTGGAGACATTTATTGAAGCCTAGTTGAATAGGTTCAGCTGTGGGGGTACAAGTGAAGACAGTGATTCCATTTATTCTGAATCTATTGATAGCTTTTAGTTCATTAGGAAGATCTAGAGTCTTATGTGCCTCTCCTAACAACAATGTACTTTTTTATTTGATGTCATTGGTAATCATTATGAAAACCATTCTGACTATAATGAGATAGAATATTAAAGTCATTTTTATGTTCATTTCTCTAGTGAATAAAGATTTTAAAAAGTGTTTTTCAGTATTCTTTTTGAGAATTCTCTGTTTAATACCTCAGTTCCATTTTAAATTAGATTGTCTAGTTTTTGAGTTCTTTGGATATTGATGTTTAGTTTTTTTAATTCATTGTAAATTCTAAACACATATCCTGTGTTAGATGTATAACTGAAAAGATTTTCTTCCAATATGTGAGTTGTTGCTTCTTCATTCACTCAACAGTTTTCTTAGATTTCTGCTAGACATATTTGACTTATAGTTACTTTTAACCACAGTGTTTCTCGATTTACTTTTTGCCCACATCATCTGTGTATTGGATGTGAGTTGGTTACTGAAGTCACCTATAATGTCTGTGTTGAGGTTAAGCTGTGGCTTTTGTGTTATGAAATTGAGTATACAAAAAAATCATGATTATAAACTGATTTACAGTTGCAATGGCCTCTTTTTATTCATGCTCCATCTTTACTCCTGCACATCTTGTAGACAGTACAAATTGTTGTGCTGAGGATTTGTGGTTGGGTCGGTGTCCCAGTTCTTCCATTAGAAGTCTTTTCTGGTTATAGGAGGTAACTGTTTCAGGTTCCATATGTCTCATTCCAAGAATCGTACCTAGAATAACCCTCATAGATTTCTTGGAGTTTTCAATTGTTCTAGATCTCTATTTCATCCTAGAGATATCATCACCCACCGATTGTAGTTCTCTCTCTCCCCAGTACTCTCTCACTCCATCCTACCCTCACTTGATCTCTCCTGCATCCCTCCCCACTCTCTCCTCTACACAGTTCCCTTCTGCCATAGACCCCTACCCCATGTATATTCTATTTCCTTTTCTCAGTGAAATTCAAGCTTCCCTCCTGGTGCCCTCTTTGTTACTTAGCTTCTTTGGTCTACCCTGTACTTTATGGTGAGTACAGACAATGTTTGTCTTTCTTGGTCTGGGTTACCTCACTCAGGGCGATCTTTCCTAGTTCCATACATTTGTCTGCAAATTTCATGAAGTCGTTGTTTTGAATAGCTGAGTAATATTCCAAATGGAATATTACATTTTCTTTATCCATTCTTGATTTGAGGGACATCAATGTTTTTTTTATCCCCAGTTTCTGGCTATGTAATAGCCTCTTAATAGACTTACCTTAATAATTGTGAAATGAGAATTTTTACCTATTCAGACTAGTTTGTGTTTGAAGTCTATGTTTTACTCTTACAATATCTATAGCTGCTTGTTTCCTAGTTCCATTATCTTGTAATTTATTTTTCAGTCTATTTTGTTCTAAGGTAGTGTCAATCTCTATGGATTAGGTATATTTCTTAGAAGCAGCAAAATGATGGATCCTGATTTCTCATACATTGTGCTAGTCTGTCATTTTATAGGCGAATAAATACATATTGTTAAAAGGTGAGAATTCACTAGTATCATTTTGTTGATTTCATGCTGATTTCCTAAACATACTTTGATTAACAGTTCTGGTATTTTTATTTTTCCCTTGTGGCCTTCAGGCATATTATTCTTCTATTCAATCCTATGTTTTTGTTCTAATCACATGTAAACCTAGGTTAGTTATCATATATTCCTTTCTGCTCTGTCATTGTGGAATATTATATATGTGTTTCTCTTTCAGTTTTTATAGTTTTGCTCTGTAGAATAATCTTTTTCAACAGATGTGGTCTTTCAGAGCTTGGAATAGTTCTTTCAAGTTCTTTTTACTTTAAAAGTCATCTTCATACCAGCTGTTGTTCTGTTGGTTCTGGCTTTGTAGGTCATCTGGCTATTCTCTAGTGTAGCTTTCAATGGTATTTATTTAGTGTTTCTGATGTTTTAACTATAGTATTTCATAGGGATTTTTAAAAAGAATTATTTTATGTAATAAATACATAAATAAATAATGTGTCTTCAGACACATTAGAAGAGGACATTCAATTTCCTTAGATATGTTTGTGGCCCACCATGTGGTTGCTAGGAGTTGAACTCTGGAAGATCAGTCAGTGCTCTTAACCACTCAGGTACCTCTCCAGTCCTGAGATTTTCTTTTCTCATCCTCTTTAGTAAGTATTCTGTGGGCCTCTCTGGCTGGATGGACAGTTTTTTTCTAAATTTGAGTAATTTTCTTCTATTATTTTTTAAAAAAATATTAATTATGCCATTGACCTAGATTTCTTCTATAACCATAACTCATAGATTTGGTCTTTTCATCATGTCCCAATGATCCTATGAATTCTATTCATTGTTTTTAAAAAGTTATTTTACTTCATTGAATGATACCATTTCTCTACCTTATCTTCAAATCCTGATGTACTATCTAGTATATGATCCTTCCTGGTAAGGTTTCCACTAAGTTTTTTTTTCTTTTATTGAATATTTTCTTTATTTACATTCCAGATATTATCCCCGTTCTCAGTTTCCTCTCTGAAAGCCCCCTTTTCTATCCGCTCTCCCCTGCGTCTATGATGGTGTTCCCCCACCCACCCACCTACACCTGCCTTTCTGCCCTGGTATTCCCCTACACTGGAGAATCGAGTTTTCACAGGACCAAGGGCCTTTCCTCTCACTGATGCCCAACAAGGCCATGCTATGCTACATATGCAGCTGGAGCCATGGGCTGCTCCATGTGTACTCTTTGGTTGTTGATTTAGTCCCTAGGAGCTCTGAGAGGTCTGGTTGGTTGATATTGTTGTTCTTCCTAAGGGGCTGAAAACCCCTTCAGCACCTTCAGTCCTTTCTCTAACTCCTCCATTGGGGACTCCATGCTCAGCCCAATGGTTGGCTTCAAGCATCCATCTCTGTTCTGTCAGGCTCTGCCAGAGCCTTTCAGGAGACAGCAATGTCAGGCTCCTCTCAGCAAGCACTTCTTGGCATCCACAATAATGTCTGGGTTTGATGTTCTTATGTGGGCTGGATCCCCTGGTCGGACAGTCTCTGGATGGCCTTTCCTTCAGTCTTTGTCTCCGTATTTTCTTCCACAAGTATTTTGTTCCCTCTTCCACAATGGAAAACTTACTACTCAGCTATTAAAAACAATGAATTCATGAAATTTTTAGGCAAATGGATGGAACTAGAAAATATCATCCTGAGTGAGGTAAAACATTTGCAAAAGACCACACATGGTATGTGCACCCTTATAAGTGACTATTAGCCCAAAAGCTCAGAATATCCAAGATAAAATTCATAGACCACATGAAGCTCAAGAAGAATATAGTCTTCTGAGCTTTTTATTGAACATTTTAAAGTTTCACTATAATATGGTTTTTCATTTCTATTCTCTGATTAATTGTAGTGTTCATATCCTCAATTTCTTTTAGCTATTTGTGTTTTCTTACACTTCACTAATTTTATTCATGTTCTTTGTAAGTTCACTCAGATGTTTTCTTTTGTCTTTAAACTGGTTTAATGTGTTTAGCATTTTCATTTTAACTGTTTCTTGATTCCATTTAATTGTTCCTTAAAGAACTTTAATAAAAGGATTAGTTGTTTTGTGGGGAAATATAGTATCTTAGTTTATTATATTGTTTGTAGTGTTGTGATGAAATCTTGGCATCTAGATTTAGGATGTTGGCTGTCTTCTAGTATGAAGTTTTAGCCCATAAGTGCAGTCTCCCAAAGCAGAGTGATGGACTAGGTGACATGGCAGACTCTGGAAAAGGCAGAATTGAAGTTTAAGGAGCTGGAGGCCAGTATGTGGTCTCATATCAAGTCCAGGTCCTTCCAGAGCCACTGAGGAAAATGCTTAGTGAAGCTGGAGTCATGTGTGGGTTTCTCATACTAAGTTCAAATGGGGGCTTGAGTAACTAAATATCGTCATGGTCAGAGGAGCCATGTGGAATAGCTACAGAATGAAAGTCTAGAAACAGAGCATTGCCAGGAGTTGGAATGGGGTCAACTTTGCAGTCTGTCAGCTTTACAGGCTGAATTAGTATACAACTATGCCTGCTCAAAGAGGCTATGGACAAGGTTTGGAGCCAGATAAAGCCAGGGTCTGGGTGGAGTCTACGTATCAATTCATTGTTCGTTAGCTGAAACTATGAAGGGTTCTTCAGATCTCAATTTTAGTGAAAAGAACTAGTCCTTGTTCACAGAATAGGTTTTGGACATTTAAAATCTGTAATGACTCTGAGAAAGTAGATTTCTCAGAGTTCCAAAAGACAAGGCAGAGAGTAGTTGTAGGTAACAAAAAATTCTTGAAAATTCACAGTATTTAACCTTTTTATTATTATTACTTTTATTTTTTTTATAGTCCAGCCATTGCTCCTTCCAGGTTCCTCCTCCCAAAGAACCTCATTTCATTTCTCCTCTCTCCTGTATCCAAGAGGATGTTCCTCCTACACCAGGTCTTCCTACTCTCTGAGCCTAACGCCTCTTAAGGGTTAGGCACCTATTCTCCCACTAAGGTCATACCAGGCAGTCCTCTGCTATATATGTGTTGGGGGACCTTCTACCAGCTCCTGTATGCTACTTGGTTGGTGGCTCAGTGTCTGAGAGATCTCCGGAGTCCACCTTAGTTGAGGCTGCTGTTCTTCCTATGGGGTTGCCCTCCTCCTCAGCTTTTTCCAGCCTTTCCTTAATTCAACCATAGAGGTTTTATTTTCTCTTTTGTAATCAAGAATAGTAATCTATTTTCTTAAATAGCAGACAGCTATAGCCACAGACAGTAAATGTCATCAAATGTGAGTTCAGTTTTGTGTTCTCTCTTTAAGCTCTAAACAAGATTTCTGAGGTCAGTGAAGATATATATATATATATACAGATATATATCTGTATATATATATATATATATATCTGTGTATATATATATATATATATATATGTACCATAAGTCCAAAACCACAGTTTTAATTCCATTAATATTAAACTTTATCTGACTCAGAAACAAAGTCCTTTTGTTTGTTTTGCTTTAAATGTATAAATACATATTCATGGGTAAACAATGTTCTTTTAAAACCATTTCTCCATTTCAATAATCCATTCACCATTACTTTTTTTATATTTCAGTTACATTATTCAGAACAAAAATAAGGGGAAGGAACTGTACAATTAAATCGATGGACTCTGAACAATCACCATAATTACCTCAACTTTTCTCTATTTTGAGCTGCAATGTAATATGGCTTCGTCATGTCTTTCAGCTTTTCATAGTGTGAATTTAATATTCAGAAGTTGTAGAGAGTACCTAAAGAACCTCAGCCATGTGATCTCTTCCTAACATTTAATTCTTCACAAGTTTTCAAGCAATTCCCTCCTTATACAAGACAATTTTGTTAGGGCATTCCTTCTGTCTACAACTGAAAATATTCATCAATTCCAGAATCACTTTAAGGAAGTAGTTCAGCAATAACTTATTTTTTGTAAAATTACAAAATAAATTGAAGGCATATTGAATGAAGCTAATAGAATCTGGGATGTTTAACAATGAAAAGAGTCCAATGGCCGGAGATGACCATGCTCTTCAAACATGGAAAGTAGATCATTCAGTTTGGGCCATGTGGAAATCTTTACTGTTTATTTGTCATTGGACTTACCCAACAGCAGAGCTAGAAATCCACTTGGTGAGGTTGATGTAAGCCAGTTCAATCACTGCATTAAGGCTTGGATTTCATGGGCTTTAAAGTCCATTCCAACTTCAGATTCACTGAATCTCTGAAACCCACTCCAGTGGGAGTGTTGCCTGCCAAACTAGTCTTTGCATGAAAGGCAGAAAATGATGTCAATTGTTACAGCTGCAGTGAGTCAGCTGGAAAGTGCCCAACAAAGGCAAAGTTCAGGCTAGTTACCAAACCCCAACTAATTTTAAAAGATTTTTAGGTGTCTTAGAAGCCTTGAAGATTACACACTCAATGCTGTTTGCTTCTGGCCATGTTCTCCAACTCAAACAGTGATTGTAGACAATCAGTTTGGATAAACCTAACTGAAGAAACCAAACCTTCATGTTTTAATTTTATTATCTTTGACCCTGAACACTCAGGAAAAAAATAGGTCTCTAGAGGTTTGAAATGAAAAATAAAAATTCTCAGCTGCACTCCAACTTGTATTTTGTTTCATTTATTAAATCAAAGGGCCTCGAGGAGCCATGCAAGCTACCACTGAGGAAAATCAATCAGTAGTTCAGTCAGTTGTAACAACAATGAGCCATAACAATGGCTGGAATAGCAAGATTCTTTTTGAAAGGAGTTAGTTGGCCTGAGCCAGGCTGACTAGATGACAGGCTGCAAACTAGCATTTTAGAAGAGCAAGACTGAGTTTCTACTTCCCAGAACTGGGCAAGTCAATTACTGGAACAACCAGTAATTGACTTATGTAAAAGGGTTATGTAAAAGGGACCCCTCCCCAGCTTGCATAAAGACAGTTAGCCCAACTTGTGGCCAACAGGTCAAGAGCTATCCTTCCTTGGCATGAAGCAAGACTCTAACTATCATTGCTAACTATCACTCAGACCCTCAGAGATAGAATCCATCAATCAAGATAGAGACTTCCTACTCCTACTAATGTTCCTCTTTTTTACTTTAAAACTGAATCTCTAAATTCAGTTGGGATCTTTCCATCCTAATGGAATTGGACCCATTAAAGCAGGAGCTTGTTTTGTGGTATCACTTTTCAGCGATTTATGGACTCTAGTACTTTAAATTGTAATAACAGCACTTATATCATAAGAGTGAGCAGCAGCTACCTAATTATAAGACCATAGACTCTAGAGCTGTGAGTCTTCTAAGAGGGTTCAAAGTACTTATCCTTATATCCACAGATAAGTGCAGCTCTCATGTTTCCTCAAAAAAAATCTTTTTTTTTTAACAGAGCCACAAGTGTTCAACATGCAGAGATCAATTGACCATCTGGTACTGACACCAAGATATATTGGCAAGAAAACCCTGCACTTAAGGTTCAGGAACATTATAGAAGGGTGGGCAGAAAGACTGTAAGTACCAAAGGGATAGAACACCTGCTAAAAGATAGTTCTCTAAAATACAGAAGTAAATGTCACTTTTATTTTCTCAGATGAAGTGATGAGATGAGAACCTTAACACAAGCTGTGCAAATACCTGGCTTGGGCTGAGCCCAGAACGTTTCCTTCCCTGTGCTAACTATTCCTAGGTCTAGGCCTGGCAGCTTCTAGCCTTCATACAATCTAATCTTCCAAATTGCCTGATTTAATCCTGCTTTTCTCAGCTTCTATCTGAATTTCTCTGCCTGGCCTCATACTATCTTTGGCAATACATTCTAATCTTCTGGCTCCTTCTCTGGCTAGTTCTGTCTTCCCCTTTGTCTAGCTTGTTAATTCTGTAACCAGTCTCTGTAAAACAAACCCAATAAAGTTGCTATACACATTCAACATCTACCACACTCCCAACACATCCTCCCTCCCTCTCTCCCTCTCTCCCTCTCTCTCTCTCTCTCTCTCTCTCCTCTTCTCTTGCCTCACTTTCATGTTTTCCTGTGAGTTTGTAGTATCCTATCTTTGACTCATTCTATCAAATCTTTCTCAGATTTTTCACCTTGTCTGCCATTCAATTATATGCCACTTTCAAACATGGATGCTTAGTTCTATAAACTAAATGTAGCTTCTTTGTTAGGGATTAAAGGTATGTACTAAGGACATGCCTGTATTCCAGCCAGATCATAATGTAATCCAGGGCATATCTGCATTCTGGCCTGATCATATCTTTAGATGTGATCCCTTCATAGAGAAGTCATGTTGCTTGATTGAAATTTCTCTGCACACAGACATGAATTTTGTGGAGGCAGGGCAAGGAGAAGAAGGAGCAGATATGGAAAGAATTGGGAGTAGGAAGTTTCATAGTCAAGCAGATCTAAATTCAAATATTAATTTAAGCAGTATTTACAGCAAATGTTAGCAGTAGGGTCTTGGAGGACCCACAGCTTTGAATATCAGTGATGTTACATAGAACAGCAAGAAAAAGACTGTCTTATTGTTTTAAGAACTTTCTATGTGCCATTGTATGTATAGGAGCTTCAAATGAATGATTTTAATTTATATGAAGTTTCTATTAGATAAATGTCATATGTTTTTCAGATGAAAAATATGTATTTGAGTCTGTCATTTGTCTAAGCAACACAGTTAGAATATATTTTTATAAGATGTAGGAACCAATTAAATATAAAAGTGATCTATATATTTAGACATGTTCCATTGAGAGCAAACACAGGCCTACCTTGCTACATCTAGACTGTAGAAAATATCTGTAATAGTATGATTGCTAGACATTGTCTAGATCTAGTAAGGTACCCAAGGATGAAAACCTCACAAATGGAAGCTTCTAGGTCTCTGATAACCTCTAGAACCATATTTATCAAAAGCAGTTTAAACATAGATGGGAAAATGCATTTCTTTCCTTTTAAACACTGTAATATGTTATTGATATGGACTTCAGTTAAATGATGCTGACCTAAAAGATCTTAAGTGATAAAGTGATTTGTAGTCCCAGAAAACAAATGTTTATGTGTCAGAGACTCATAAACGTTTGTTTTATTGACACATAAAATTCATGTCTGTGTGCAGAGAAATTTCAATCAAGCAACATGACTTCTCTATGAAGGGATCACATCTAAAGATATGATCAGGCCAGAATGCAGATATGCCCTGGATTACATTATGTAACACAGACTAGAAGTTTGATTAAATTGTTTTCTAATAGAAGCCAGAGATGTCAGAGATCCATCTAGCAGTCAAGAATTGCTAGACATTATTAAGTAATACATTGTGGTAAAACTGGGGCCAGAGAAAATGCAAATATGCAAACAAATACATCACATGAATGTACAAACAGGTATATACAAAAGATGTTTTGAAAGTTCAGAAGAAACACTTGTTTTTTTATTGAGGAATGCAGAAAGCACTTTTAAAAACAGGTGTCTTGGGTCCAGTAAAAAATGCAGACATTGCCTAGGCACAAAAATAATAACAGAATTAAACAGAGTATACAAAATATTCATATGTGCAGAACTGAAAACATGAGGCATTTGAGTTGGCATAGACACACAAAGAAGTATCCAGGAAAGGATGCTCTAATAGAGGAGATAAACTCTATTCTTAAAGCACTTCAGTTTTTCTTGAGCACTAAATTGATCAAACATGTTTTCAAACACCAGCCTGGCAAGAGCATGTAAATGTAAAATGAAAGACACTTTTGAGTTACTAGAAAAATTCAGAAGAATCTATCAATATTGACATCATAAAGGTGACATGGGAGATGAATGTGAAAATGTGAGGATATAAAGAAAAAAAATGCCCACGGCTATAAAAGAAATAGAACAGAATATACAGTGTGGTGAAATTAAGTGTGCACAGTGCAGTTGATTTTCTATCAAGAAAGCTGATTGAATTGGAACCATATGTGGGAAAGTTCAGTCTAGACGAAGGGAACAAAAGAAACATTTTTAAAACTACAAACAACCCAGAATGTCTCTGTTCTGGGGGAGAATAGAGGAACAAGACTAATGATGGAGAAATCATGAGTAATAAAGATGGAAATAGGAGCCACATAAAATATATATAAGTGTGAATAAGGGGCTTAGGGATTCAGAGAAAGGAACCCTGGAGAGGAAGTACTCAGATCAAAGGAAGTGACAGATACCTACTTCCCTCCCTGCTGAAGATGGTAGCCAATTTGGAAAGTCAACATAACATATGAAAAAGATGAACAAACAAACACACCAGAATCTTTGAATAGCCTCACTGTCCAGTCCATAAGATATTGTGTAAGTCTGCTAAGAGCCAGAACATGGGTGTGTATTCTTTCAGGCAAACACCTGTCTTTGAAACCATATCTGCTAACAAACATAAGCAGGATACAGATCTGTAAAGACAAGACAATGTTTACTGGTTGTGTCAGCAAAGGAACAGAATTGGAAGTATGAAAACCTGAGGTTTAGCCTCAGAGCTTATGTCTAAATGTCTGCTATTATGGTAAACTCTCACAATCTCAGCACTGAGAAGAAGATAGGAGACCCCCCACAGACTTGCTGTCTAGCCAATCTAATCTAATAGAAGGAGATCCAGATTAAGATGAGATCCTATTTCAAAGGATCTATATTTGAGGATGACATTTGAATTTATCCTATGATCTTACCACATATACACACAGAAATCGTCATGTGCCTCTATGCACTTGAACACACACATATATACATACATACATACACACACACACACACACGTGTGCAAGCATGCATGCATGAAGTATGATAAAAAGAATTGGTTTCCACTGTTATCTATAAAGCAATTATAACACTGTCACATCAATGGCAGATACTATTAATATGAATAGTAAAACCTATGGAGTAGAAACAATTCTTTCAAAATGCCCTTGGGACAACTGTGAAGACCAGTGACTTTTCCATTATTGTGGCTATCAGATCTGATTTGTGACAACTCATAAAAGCCATGATTTCTCCAATTTAGATATCATAAAGTGTAGAATGTAACATAAATATTAGATCATCCGCAATATGGCAAACCATCTGCCTCAACACTGAGAACTGAACCCAAGTTTCCATAAATACTAAGCAAGTGGTCTACCACTAAGCCATATTAGCAGACAAATCATCTTCTTATTATAGTTAAATGTGCCTATCTATTGGAGGATATCTTTAAAAATTAATGCATCTCTAAACTGATGAAAATAGTATATATTTATTGTATGCACGATAATTTTTTAGCTATGTGTTTATTGTAGAATCACTGAATCCAGCTAATTGTATTAGAGTTTACCTTAAGTCATTTTGTTCTCATTGCACAAATTCAACAATGTTTTAGGCTCCAAAAATAAGTGAAAGAATACAGTTCTTGTCTGTGCTTAGTTAATTTAAATCACCATCCTGTCCTGTGCATTCGTTCATTTAGTCAGAAATGTCTAAGGATTCTTTCTTATGGTGTGATAGCCCTGTAGTGTATTTGCATCACAGCTTCTGTATCCATTTGTAAGTTTATAGACATTTAAGTTGTTCCTGTGCCTGACCTTCTAGGAAGAGTGCTGCAGTAAATATAAAGGTGCACATGTCTCTTCAACAAACACATCCATTTCTTTATATTGCACTCAGTAGAAAGGTATTTTGTTATTTTTTTGAGGGTCATCCATACTGTTTTCCATGACTGCTCTGTTATGTTCTCACTAATAAAGTATGATGAGTTCCTTTCCCTCATATGCTGTCTTTAGTCATTTTGTGCTATCTTGAATCATTTGAACAATACTACATCCTCTCTGGAGTAAGGAAACGTCTTGTTTGATTTTTATTTGCCTGATACACTGTGATGTTGCACTTTTTACATTTATTGTCTATATATCTTTTGAGAAATATTTATTTAAATGCATTGCCAATTTTTACTGATTTCCTTATTTATTTTTGTGCTGAGTTATTTAGATTTCCTATATGTTTGGTTATTAACTGGCCAACAGGTACTTTTACCATCAGAACCATCTCTCTGACGTTTGAGTAGTTCTAGATGTGCTGTAATGTTTATTATTCTTATGTGTTGATATTTCCATGTTGATGCATACTATCAATTGATCTATTCACTTATTATTTGCCAGCTTTTTTTTGTTTTGAATCTTTAAAGTGTTTTGTGGGACTGTGAAAGGATATCTTGGTTTCTGGTGGATCACTGGCTAGAGATGGCTGGAGACCCAACAGTATCCCTGCAAGTGATGGCATACTCTTCTCCATGGTCCCAGACTCCAGGCTCCTGAAACACGGCCAAACATCTCCGTTGATCAGCGCCTTTCAGTCATGTAAGGCAATGCCCCTACCAGCCCTTCCCAGGTAGAGGGTGTGACTACAGGCCTTAGCCTCGAGAGATCTCCATATTAATGAGATATCTAAAGGCCAGAGGACATAGCTGATTAAACATTCTTGTTAGACCCTCCTCCCACCCTATTTAACTCAGGTCTGCCCTGAGGTCTGATGGGGGTGGGGTGGGGTACAGCTTATCCACTTTTCACCATGACAATAAACCTTTTAAAAACATGGACTTCCTCGTGTCTTTGAGGCCTCTCCATTGGGAACTGTGGAGAAGGTCTTTGACTACCAAGCCACTGTTTAATCTCCTGCAAGATTTCTCTACATTCCTGCCATGGAGGCCTGCCAACTCACACAATCTAGTCCACCCAGCAAAGGGAGTGCTGGTGACCAAGAGTCTCTCACCCCTGGGGCACCGCCAGAGCTCTCCTTTGGATCAGTCCAGCCCGTATACCCTCAAATCTCAGTTCTTCCCAGCAGTGGTGTCTGGGAGCCCAAAGACAAAAACCACCAGTCTCCTGGTCAGCCATTTCAGCCCGGAGACCCCCACTCAAGAGCTTTTCCCCCACGGGACTTCAGGCTGAGACCTCTCCATGCCTGGATGGAGCCTCATGGCTTCTCAGCCCAGCTTCCGCCCATGGAGGAACTCAGTCAAATTCCCAAGCTTCTGCCTCCTGAGCTTTGACAGACATGCAGGATCTACAACCCCACCCAACAGAACCCATGCCCATGCACGTGTTACAGCCCTGCAGTGTTTTATCAGTTAATTTTTTCTATACATAAGAAAACTGTATATTCTTCATTTTCAATTTAAATACTTCTGGTTTCTATATCCTATGTACTCTCACTAAAATTCTCAGTACTATATTGATTGGAGGAGGTAAAAGTATAAAAGGTAAAAATCTTCATTCTTTTGCTCTTAGAAAAATAACTCGAATCTACATCAAGTTTGATGTTTATGCATGTTTGCTATACACGACCTTTAGCAGAATGAGATACGTTCCTTCAATGCTTAATTTTTGAGACATACTATCATGTAGCTCTTGAATTTCAAAGAAATCTCTATATAGCTGAGAAGGGCTAAAATTCAGTATGCAGCAGAGGATGGCTTTGAATTAGTGATGCTCCTGCCTCCACATTCACCCTAAGGACTGAGCCATAGGTATCCACAACCATACTTGGCTGACACACATTAATTTTATACCAAATTATTTGAGTATTGCTTTCATGAAACAATGTTGAATTTGATTAACTCACTTTGTGTATGTAGTTAAATGAACATAAAGTCTTTCATTTTATTAATACAATGTCACCTTTATAGTTGGTGTATTTTCAAAAATCCTTACTTTCCTGGTCTAACTCACTTTCTCATAGTATAACCCATTGGATTTGATTTGCTAATATTTTTATTTGCCATATTAATAAAAAAATATTGCCCTTATTTTTCTTTTGATAGAGTGACATTCTCTGACATTGGTATCAAGATAGTGTCAGCATTGTAAAATAAGTATGAACTAAGGGTTGGCATTAATTCTCCAAATGTCAGAGTAACTCAATAGTAACAGCATCAAATTTCAGGGTTCCCCTAATATTGATTTAATCCTTTTACCCTCAATTATTATCTGTTTAAATTCTACTTCTCAGTTATTCAGTATTAGTAGGTTGAATATTTCTAACAATTTGTTCATCTCTAAGTAATATAGTTTTGGGCATAAAATTTTCAAAATATTCTTATATGATCTTTTGTACTTCTGTGATTTCTTAACACAGAGATTAATAAATCCAGGACACTTCCTCAAGAAAATGACATCTATACACCCATCCAGCCAGGTAGCTATTCACTAAAGAGTCATATGACTATATCTACCACATATTTGAAATATTTTCTCATTGTGAATGCAAAATGCCATCAAGACGTAATGTTGGATGTTGTAGGAGTAATGGCAGTGGCCACCTCTACATAAAGGGGGATGGGGTGAGGAGCACAGCACCAAAGGCATCTCCTGCAGGAGGACCTAGTTGAAGACTGCCTGTGAGACCAAGGATTGCTGCTACAGATAATACCAGCCAATAGGGAACTACTGTTTAGACGATATTCTTTCTTCGGACCAATGGGGAGTGGGTAGAGGGTATTAAAAGAGCTTGCAGCAGGTTCAGAGGAACTTGTGAAATTTCTGACTTGCCCCTGGAGTCTGTGTCATTGAGTGCCTGCCACCTCACCTTCAATCCTGAAGGGCAGGTAAGGTCAAGCATCAAGTAGTCCAGGGCAGAAGTAGCAAGATGTCTTTGTAGAAACTCTCTGAGAGGGTTACAGCAGCTGTGAGTCAGAAGTGTCAAACATCTCTAAAGTGTCAGCAATCAAGTGGGATCTTAAATGATAACTCCTTCACAGCAGGTTTTACAAAGTCAGCCTGCACATCCTTAAGCAGTAGGTTAGAATTTAGACTGATGCATCAGGTATAGGAGGGGTCCTGATGCTTCATCTTAAACTTAGTTCTGGATGATTCTGGTTCCTTGGTTCTATAAACCATGTTTTGAGCATCAAGAATTCAGGATGATTTTTATATAGTTGATGTTAACTGGGAATAATGTCTGGAATTTGGTTTCTAATACCTTTCATTATACCACCTCTTTGTTATGTCTGTTTTTAGTACTTTATGTCTTTTCTGTTGCAAAGAATAAATGCTATCTCACATAGAACAGCCACACTTTAGGATGTTCTGTTAGCCAAAGCATACCACAAGTAACTAATCACTATGTATTTTCTTTCTTTCTTTCTTTCTTTCTTTCTTTCTTTCTTTCTTTCTTTCTTTCTTTCC
>NW_021620970.1:2860337-2900227 GCF_004785775.1 Grammomys surdaster | reverse complement strand
TCTTTCCCTCCCTCCCTCCCTCCCTCCTCCCTCCCTGCTTTCTATCTTTCTTTCTTTCTTTCTTTCTTTCTTTCTTTCTTTTTTCTTTCTTTCTTTTGTTCTTTCTCTTTTACTTTTTTTTCTTTTGGCTTGGCTGGATCTACAAACTATATGTCTTAGTTTCTTCAAGAATTCCTAACAATTCATTTTCTGCCAAGATTAAAGCCTTATTTCATTAGCATTTGTAAGAGCACATAAATGCTTCTTATTTCCTCCTGACAAATAAATTGTTCTAATTTTTTTCAATAGCTAATTGCAATGATCTCAATATTCACTGGAATAACCAATTTGCTACTGGCATTCTATAAAAATTATTGTAGAAAAAGAAAAAACTTTTAGATGTGAGTTTTGGAAAAGCAAAAATAACTAAACTATTAAAAAAAAAAAGCCTTTAAGACATGACCTTCTAAGAGTTGGCACATTTAAAACAAAACAAAACAAAAACTTAGACCTCACTATTGCTCAAGCACTGATGATTAAAATGATGCAATCTTCAATCTTTAAATTATGACATAATCATCTTCTGAATTCCCTTTGTCTCTAATTCTTTCAGTCTACACTAGATTTATCAATCTCCAATAATTAGCTGTTTTATCCTCATCTATTTAGAAATAAGGCAAGGATAATAAGTCCTAAGTCAGTATAAATAGCACATCCTCTTGTCTGAAAAAAAATAAACTTAATTTCAGTTTCTGTTGATAGGTTCATTAGTCCTAACATGTTATTCCAAAGCACTGGATTTTTTTCTAACCTTACATTCAAATGCCCCTTGGTTCTGATACATAACATCTAATCTTAGATAAATATCAGATGTAAATAGATCTTGGATCAAATTTCAACACATTCTCCTCACCAATACAAAGACACTCTCTATTTGAACTTAAACGAAAGTATTCCAACAGTTTTCCTGTCCTGCATATGTTTTCCATCCTTTGACGATGTTTATTAACTTGAATTTAATTTCAATGAGTACTAGTGTCTGAATTTCACCTATTGGTGGCAAAAATTATTTCTTGGATATAACAAGAACTTAGTGTTTATTATTGGTTCTCTTGCATACTGCTTTCTATACATTATGTCTGTGGAGGTCCTGTCATTTGATGCCTGATTTTTACTATGGTATGATTTTTCATTCAGATAACAAAATGTATTAGGAATTTACCATGCCTTAGAATCTACCCATACCCAGAGATACAAAGAATGATCTCTAACAGCACAGAGTGTATACTTGAAATATAATTTTATCATGTCTGCAAATAAATTTAAAAGTTTGAACTATGTTCAATTCAACTCTTCTCTACATCTGACATAAATTTGAAAAATTCATGAAATTGGATTTTCTTAAATTTAGTTGATTTTATGTTTTTCAAAATAGAATAACATATTACTTTCTCAAAATATTCAACTGAGAATTTTTAACAATAAAATACCCAATTCAATATCTCTTAGCCAAGTTTTGCATACTTTGAACAGTGTCTTGGTCATTTCATCTAGTGTTAGTTAAGATACTAAGGAATTGGGGTGGCCATTCCACAGAGTGAGTGCATGCTACTTCTCTAATCGAATAGTTTATGCTCTCAGAATCTGCAAAAATAAACATCATCATGAGGAAATTTCCAAATACTTGAATGCAACCTTTTTTATTTTCAGTGAAATTCTAATTAAATGATGGCTCCAATCTATGGCCATCATATGGATCTGTCACTAGCTTAACCCTATTCTCTATATACATCCTGACTTAGTTATGTGACACTCTAAAGAGAACACAATCATCAGATATATGTGCAAAGAGCATCTCAGAATTCATGAGACCTGAATACTCTAAGGGTTTAATCTTGAGTTCAAATAAGCTCATAGAAACCATCTTAGTCACATACTCGTCAAGCTGGTTACCTTACTCAGAGCTAAATTGACCAATTATTATTGCCTAAATAAACAGAAATACATTATTATTTGCTTTTTTTCCTACTGTTAATTTCAGACAAACATTCTAGTTCTGGTGAGACTGAAATTTGACTCAATCAACTATGTTATTAACTATTCCTCCCAACTTTTTCTCAGCCTGAAGTATGATAAGCTTGTCATAAATGACTTCACCCAAGTAATTGATAACATTTTTCAAAAGTATGAAAGCAGAAGACAGAGCCTTGTGGCACTCCCATATGGCAGCAAGCCATTAATCTTTTATTCTCCACTTTTACTGTTTGTATTTTCTTATGATACTAACACAAGCCTCCTGCCAAACATTTAAGCAATATAGACACTGATAATGTGGAAATACAAATGCATAAGATTCCATCATTGCATGCTTGGTTAGCAACTTTTTTTTTGTTTTGTTTTGGAATAGTTATAGACCTCAGTAGAAGAATATATCTAATATTCATTTATATATTTTTCATAAGAGATTATGTTATAGGTAGTATTTTACAATCTTATCAATTAAATTGTCAATGGTTTATTTTGTTTAAATACAAAAAGCAACTTGTTTGTATATGAGAGACATGGCCTGATATTCATTATTCAGTCACACCTGATAATGAAATCACAGCAATTCTTCTGCCTTATACTCTATAGTGCTAGAGTTGAAGGCATACACTGCCACACCAGTAAAAATTTATTCTTTTTAAAGAATCACACTATATCACATCATCATTTACTAGTCTTTTGCTGAAATATACATTCCCCATAATATATAAGCTTATTGATCAGTAATAATTCATCAGTAAAATTCATTACTGAAGGTAAAATTAGTGAGAAAAATTATTGACACTTTCAATATAATTTTAGAGCTTCAAAGAAAACTACAAAATATAAATTACACAAAAAAATATAAATTGTAGCACAACAATAGCTATGTCCATTTGTTCTTAAATTTATCAAAAATAAACATTTTTTATTTTTCTTAAATCTTAATGTGTTGTACTTCTATGAATTTTGGTTTTAATGCTTGACAGTGATTTGAGTTTCTCCTATTGGAAACATCTGTTTCGTCCATGATTTTCTAGAGTATTTTAAAACTGATTCTTACAGATCTTTGAAATATACATGCTTTGTGACTACGATAGATTATCTTGTCTCAGTGTCTCATGTCTTTTTTGAATATAAAAATTTATATAGCTGAATATTTATATTTTTTAATTTTTAAGAATAAATTTTGAATTTCCAATTACATTGTAATATATAAGAATTAGGGAAATAAATTCTTACAGTGTTTTGTTTGATACAAATAAGAGCTACATGAAACATGTTGGTATAAAAAAAGTAAAGATTCTTATTTTTCACTTTCCAAAAGTAGTCAACTATTCTACTTATAGTTATTGAATTCCACACTAATTTAAAAAAAAAGCCTAATTTCCTCCAAATTCACATATTCGCATCCACATAAAGATTTCATTCATTTGACTTGGATGAGGTAACAGGCTGTTTTAAATGTAGAATAGGGCAATTCAGATGTTTATAACTTCCTCTTTCTCAGGTGACTCCAAGTTTATATCAAGTTGACACCTGAAGCTATTACATCCTTCCTTTTAAACTATAACACAAACATCAGTTTAAACAATAGCCATTGTTTTCCTGTTAGTTTCCAAGATCACATATTAATTTACTGGTGGTGAGACAGTAATACAGGTAAAACAAAATTAGAGAGACAGACTGCTTAAGCAGAGAGTCCTGGAAGACTATGGGGAGTCAATGTGGTTGAAGAGGGTTCTAGCAGTAAGGAAGGGTATATAACTCATATCAGACCTGCTATATCTCAACCTCACTTAAAAATTAATTTCAAGGACAATAGAATATATGCGAAATAAAAACAGAGATTAAGTAGATTCCAGGTAGGGGTATGTAGGGAGGGGGATGTAGTATAACTTTAAAAGTCCCAGTCTTTAAAAATGCCAACAGTATAAAGATTCAATGTCTCATTACAAGTTCAAAATCACTTAATTTGGAGTAGTGTAAAATATAAAACAAACAGACAGACAAAAGGATTTATGTACTTTCTTATCCCAAGAAGGAAGAACTGGTCTATGGTTAAAAATCAGATTAAAGCAAAACCAAAATCCAACACTGTGAGAATCCAGTGTACGGCATCTGGGGTGCACTCGTGACCCTTCTACTGCAAAGTACTCTGCCATTGTAAACATATGCAACTTGTCTGGAAGGTTCAGGGCAGCTCCACCCAACACTTGCTGCTATCCTAGTTTTATTAGCCTACAATCAACACACTGTGGTTTCTACTACAAACGAGGTTACACCTTCTCCAGTGATCGGTTTTGGCCACTTCAGAAAGACCGTCCCTGTCAATGATGCCTTGCTTCTGCTTCTTTCTTTTGCTTTCATTTTTATTTTTAAATTCTTCTCTCAAACATTTAATTGAGAACACAGTTTCTCTTCTCTTCCCTTCATTCCTTCCAGTACCTTCCTACCTTCCCTCTCCTCCAGATCCATTCCTCCTCTACATTCCTTCAGAAAAGAGTGGGCCTCCCAGGGATATCAACCAAACATGACTTAATAAGTTACAATGAGGCTAGACGAAAACCCTCACGCCAGTACTGGACTCAACAGTCTAGTAAGAGACAAAGAATCTCAAGATCTGGCAATAGGGTCAGCGACACCTTCATTTCCATTCTTAGGAGTCCCACAAGGACATCATGTTCTAAAACAACAGTAACCCATATGCAGAGGACCCCCTTCAGAATCATACAGGCTCTCAATTTTGTTTCAGTTTGTGAGTCTCCATTAACTCTGATGAGTTGATTCTTTGGGCTGTGTTCTCACGGTTTCTTTGATCCCTCTGACTCCTACAAAACATCCTACCCATCTTTTGTGCAGTTCCCTGAAATCTGACTTGGAGTCTTCACTAGGGTCACCCTTATACATTCTAGGGAGTTTCCACTGCATTAGATTTCTACATTGCCACCCAAAATGTCCCTCACCCAGTTCCAGTCATCTCTCCCAATATTCTCTTCTTCTACCCTCCTGCCGACTGTTCTCCTCTCCACCTATTCCTGGTACACTTCCAAAATCTATTTTGTTTCCACTTTCCAGGGCGATCCATGAATCAATCCCCTTGTCCCTAAGATCACATTGTTACTTAGTGTTCTGGGTCTGTGGATTCTACCTTGATTACCCTATACTCAACAGCTAATATCCACTTATAAGTGAATGCACCCATGTTTGTCTTTCTGGATTTGAGTTACTTTTCATGGGATTATTTCTTTCTAGCTCCATCCACTTGCCTACAAATTTCATAATGTAAACTTGTAAACAGTTGAGTAATATTCCATTGTGTAAATGTATCATATTTTCTTTATCCACTCATCAGTTGGCATATAGGGACAAATAGGTTGTTTCCAAATTCTGGAAATCTCAAATCCTTTGAGTAAATGCCCAGGAGTAGTATAGCTTGATCTTGAGATAGATCCATCTCCAATTTTATGAGGAACCACCATATTGATTTTCATAGTGGCTGTACAAATTTGCATCCCCACCAGTAATGGAGGAGTGTTCTATTGCTCCATATACTTGCCAGCATACACTGTCACTTATGATTTTGATCTTATCCATTCAGACAGATATAAGTTGGAATCCCAAATTTTACTTTTCATTTCCCTTAAGGCTAAGGATGTTGAATACTTCTTTAAGTGTTTCTCATCCATTTGAGAGATAGATACATATCTATCACCTTCTACTAGACTCAAGTCCAAGTATAACAAAGTCCTAAACATAAATCCAGATACACTGAATGTGATAGAAGAGAAAGTGGAAAATAGCCTGGAACAAATTGGCAGAGAAGAACTTCCTATACAGAACACCAAGAGCACAGGCAAAACAATCAACAATTAATAAATGTGACCTCATAAAACTGAATTGCTTCTGGAAAGCAAAGGACCCCATCAGTGGTATAAAACTGAAGCTTACAGAATGGGAAAAGGTTTTCCTCAAATCAAGAACTGACAGTAGGCTAATAACCAAAATATATAAAGAACTCAAGAAGTTATCAGCAAACCAAACAGTCCAATTAAAATGGACCACATATCTAAATGAGTTCTTCTACAACACCTTCAAGCTTGTGGTATCCAATAAAACTGAGGTTACATTTTCACCAAAGATTACTCCTGGACTTTCTTCTGGGAGATTTTAATCCTAACCTACTGTGCTAAACCTCAGCTACCCTCTTACCTCTTCGTGTCTGTAATGCTTGTACCACATTGAAGACTCTCACTCATTACTAATTTTAAATGTTGGCTTGAAATTCACCCTTGTGTCCACTGGATCATAGCCCCTGACCCTGAGAAAATACTTCACAGAAGAGTTTGTTCATCTCAATTATGCAGGACTTTTATTAGTCACAGCTGAGTTTTCAGCCCCAGCTGACAAACACTGATTGGTTCCATAAAGCAAAGGTTCCACTTCTACTGATTCTTAATAAAAAATAAAATGCAAACAGTCCTGATGTAGTCTTTACTTCTGCTGAAACATAAGGTCTTGCCTCCATCATCTTCATTTCCCTCAGAATTCTCATTCTTTAAATTCCCATAGATCAACCCATTAAGCTCTGAGAACTCATGGCACTTTCAGCCCAAACTCCAAAAATCCTTTCACAGTACTTCACAAAATTAGCATGGTCAAGTCCATCACAGCAATACCCCACATGCATGGTGCATTATCTCTCTCTCCCGGTTATCTTTCACATGTGCCTCTGGTTTTTATTCCAAGTAGATACCTGAAGCAAACTATGATAACTCCTTGAAAACTTTCTAATAAGCATTAATAATTACAATTTTAATTATTAGCACCATTATCACTGTTATTATTCATTAACAGTTGTAGTATTAGGTATATATTTCAGGAAATTATGCAGAAACAAACTTTAACAAAGAATTAATAGCTTGTGAATATTCTTCAAGCTTTAGAGATAACTCAAACACATGCTCACTAATCAATTTTTTATTGGATATTTTATTTACTTACAATACAGATATCATCCCTTTTCCCCATTTCCTCTCCCTTGAGTCCATATCCCATTCCCCTTCCTCCTTTATGCTTTTATACCATTTTGATTACATGCATGTATTAAGGTCAGTTTTAGGTTGAGAGTCTAGCAACACAATAGATGCAGATAGTCAAGGAACAAGCAATACAAAAAACACAAATAGTCAAAGAAAAAACAAGCCATTAAACCCAATTACGTGAACACTCCCATGATCACTGGTTCTTAGGGTCTATCGGGATGACCAAAGTATCTGAGACTACTTCCCTGTCCTTGCCCAAAGTCATTTTCATGTCTGAAGCCTATTTCCTTGTTCTAGCCTAAAATTTAGATTCCTTTGAGAAATTAACTTGTTCTAGCATGATATTTTGGTTCCTGCCTGAAATTGCTTCTTTGTTCTAGCCTAAGGTTTAGATTCCTACCTGAAATTACTTCTTTAATCTAGCCTAATGTCAGATTCTTGCCTGAAGCTTACTTTCTTGTCCTTGGCCAATGTCATATTCCTGTCAAGCATCCCATTTCCTTGTCCTTGGCCGATGTCAGATTCTTGCCAAGCAGCCCCAAAGGTTCTTCACCTCTCTCCCTTTTTTCTTTCATTAACAAGACTGAGCCTATCTTAGGTCTTTCTGACAAAAATATCTTCCTTACCCATCATGGAATATGCATTATCAAAAGCAATGCACTTCTCTCTTAGGTTGGTAAGGCTCTGTGCAGAATCTTACCCATCCTTGGCTTGCCAATCTGTTAATTTAATAACTCTGTCTGGGGGTCCATTTTCAGTTTCAAGCCATGTACTTGGCTACCAACATGTTGATCTTGTTGAAGAAAAGCTTTAACATAATGGGCAGGAATAAAAGTATTTCCAGGACAAAAAGGGACAGCATGATCAATCTACATATGCCAGTTTTGAAGCTTGACCAAAATAGAAATACTGACCTCAGGCCAAGGATAATTTTATGTGCAGTATCTACCACATCAGCACTCAGTAGGTCAGCGTTCTTGAAATTTATAAGCTCCCTATGTATCATTAAAACATTCCAAGAGGTGTTAGAATTATGCCAAATATACTGCATGTGTTATTAAACTTCTTCATAATTATAATGACTACCACTGTAAATTGTAGAACTAATACAAATCCAATGGTATTTAGCATGACACTCAAGATGGCTCCTTACCCTTAAATTTTGGACGTCCTTCCAGTAATTCAAATAGGGTAAAGAGCATCAGTCTGTTCTTCCAAATGCCTATCTAAATCCTCTGATATAGTCAACACTTAAAATTTTTAATAATAACTCAAGGAACTTGAAATATCTAACCAAATTGCCATCTGCCCAATAATGTAACTGAACTTCATAGGAAAATATATATTAAATAATATCTAACTGGAATTAATGAGATATTTACAATCAACAAATAAAATCAAGATCCAAATCTTAGAAGGTCTAAAGACTAGTGAGATATTATAGTTTATTGTAGGGAATAACTGATTAATTTTTGAGGTGGACAGCATCAATTCAGTTTCATGACTATATGAATCCTTCATTGCTGCACATATCTAAGTACAGAATAATAACTATAAAATTAAAGGCATATCTACCAAAAGAAATGTGTTAGCTGTTAATTCTCCCAAGGTTTATAGTCCCAATATTTAATATATAAAATTAGCTTTATGGAAAAACATATTTTGGAAAATTTAAAAACAATATTTCCATAATTTTTTGTGCTTTTGCATCATGTATAACCATGATATATATTGTACTAAATAGGTAAACATATTATATAGGTTGCTTTAATATAACATAGCTCAAGTTTACATGTTAAACTAGTATTGCAATAATTACAGTAAACTGCTACTGAATATACAAAAACAATTCTGGCTACTAAGATATCTCCAGAGATCTCAAACAACAGTTTTCACTGTCTACTACCTGGCAAACTCATAAACCAACTGTAGATAATATAAAATAGTTATTTTCAAATCCCAGTGAACCCAGTATCCTTTGAAAAAGTGCAAAGCTGCAGTCATTATAGGGAGGTGAGCAATAGATGAAGTATAAATGGTGAGTGGCATTGAGTCTATACATTTAAAAATAATTTAAGTGGGGCTAGGGCAGACACAGAGTTAGTCTGCTCCTGTGGAGATACTGAATCCTGAGCCATCCTAGAGGAGCCACTGCACTCAGAGCAGTCGGTAAGAACTCCACCTCACTCCCTAAACCCCAGAGTTACATCTAGGAGTCAGGGTCATTCAGGACCCACCAGCTACCCAAACCCCGCCCCTCCGGAATTCCACTTCCCTTCCGCCCCTGCCTGGTCCTTTGGGCTGGGGCAGGCACAGAGTTCTTCTACTTCTGTGGAGATTCTAAATCCTGAGCCATCCTAGAGGAACCACTGCACCCAGAGCAGAAGAATTTCCAGATCCACGATGTGGCCTGAGTCCCAGGAGTTCTTCCACTCAGGAGATTAGGAGCATAAGACCACAGAGACATCTAGACTCTGAGGAGCTCTGCCACAAGCAAGATAACTGGAAATACAGACTCCAGTCTTACACAGTGAGGTCAGGTAACACTAGTGTTAACCAGATGGCAAAAGGGAAGCACAAGAACATAAGCAACAGAAACAAAAGTTTCTTGGCATCATCAGTACTCAGTTCTCCCAATATAGCAAGACTTGGACACCCCATCACACCTGAAAAGCAGGATTCAGAATTAAAATCACTTCTCATGATGATGATAGAGGATTATAAGAAGGAATTGAGTAACTCCCTTAAAGAAATACAGGAGAGTACAAGTAAA
The DNA here is from genome assembly GCF_004785775.1 of Grammomys surdaster. Lineage (NCBI taxonomy): Eukaryota > Metazoa > Chordata > Mammalia > Rodentia > Muridae > Grammomys > Grammomys surdaster. Next base: position 2,890,405 of record NW_021620970.1, on the reverse strand, counting down.
CAGATAGAAGCCCTTAAAGAGGAATCACAGAAATCCCTTAAAGAAATGCAAGAAAATACAAAGAACAAATTAAACCAAAACATTTAGGATCTGAAAATGGAAATAGAAACAATAAAGAAAGCTCAAAGGGAGACAACCATGGAGATTGAAAACCTAAGAAAGAGATCGGGAGTCATAGTCACAAGCATCACCAACCGAATACAAGAGATAAAAGAGAGAATCTCAAATGCAGAAGATACTGTAACTGCCGTTTCTTTTGTAACGGCCGTAGGGTTCTGCTACTTTGTAAAGGCTGCCCGGTTCTGCTGCTCCGGTCCGCAGGTCAGGGTCTAGCAAGAGAGAAAGTGGGGACGGAGGAAGGGGAAAAAAGGGGCGAGAGACGCAAAAGATAGATACAAGCCAGAGTCCGGTGGAGTCTCTTCAAGTCTTCTTTATTCTCCTACTACTTACTACCTCTACCTCCTACTTTCTATCTCTACCTCCTCGACTCCTCTACTCCTCTACTCCTCTACTCCCCTATAGAAGGGAAATCCTGGGTATTTATACCCTTTACCACGTGACTTGCCCTCGTGGACAATCTCAACTGAAGCCACTACGTCACGTGCCTTGTAGCCATGGATACCAGGAGCACCTGGCAGCTGGGGGCACTAAACAGTGTAACAAGATGTTTATCAGAGTGCACTCAGCTATTGCAGGCTGTTGAAACAAGTCTCTTGTCAGGGTATATGGCTTGAGATGGCTGTAAAGATGATAGCCACTTTCGGCTAAGAGTCGGCTCCCAACAAGATACTATGGAAAATATTGACACAGTTGTCAAAAAAATGCAAAATGCAAAAAACTCCTAACTCACAACATCCAGGAAATCCAGGACACAATGAGAAGACCAAACCAAAGGATAATAGGTATAGATGAGAATGAAGATTCCCAACTTAAAGGGCCAGTAAATATCTTCAACAAAATTATTGAGGAAAACTTCCCTTACCTAAAGAACAAGATGCCCATAAACATACAAGACGCCTACAGAACACCAAATAGACTAGACCAGAAAAGAAATACCTCCTGTCACATAATAATCAAAACATCAGATGCACAAAACAAAGAAAAAATACTAAAAGCAGTAAGGGGAAAAGGTTAAGTAATATATAAAGGCAGACCTATAAGAAACACACCAGACTTCTCACCAGAGACTATAAAAGTGAGAAGAGCCTGAAGTGACATCATACAGACCCTAAGAGAACACAATTGCCAGCCCAGATTACTATACCCAGCAAAACTCTGAATCACTATAGATGGTGAAACCAAGATATTCCATGACAAAACCAAATTTGCACAATATCTTCCCACAAACCCAGCACTTCAAAGGATAATTGATGGAAAACGCCAACACAAGGAGGGAAACTACAACCTAGAAAAAGCAAGGAAGTAATCTTCCAACAACCCCAAAAGAAGATAACTATACAAACATAATTCTACCTCTAATAACAAAAATAACAGGAAGCCACAATCATTTTTCCTTAATATCTCTTAATATCAGTTGTCTCAATTCCCCAATAAAAAGACGCAGACTAGCAGACTGGATACACAAACAGGAACCAGAATTTTGTTGTATACAAGAAACGCACCTTAGTGACTACCTCAGAATAAAAGGGTGGAAAACAATTTTCCAAGCCAATGGTCGCAAGTAACAAGCTGGAGTAGCCATTCTAATATCAAATAAAATCGACTTTCAACCAAAAGTAATCAAAAAAGATAAGGAAGGACACTTCATACTCATCAAAGGAAAAATCTACCAAGGTGAACTCTCAATTCTGAACATGTATGCTCCAAATGCAAGGGCACCTACATACATAAAAGAAACTTTACTAAAGCTCAAAACACACATTACACCTCACACAATAATAGTGGGGGATTTCAAAACCCCACTCTCAGCAATGGACAGATCATGGAAACAGAAACTATACCGAGACATTTTGAAATTAACAGAAGTTATGAACCAAATGGACTTAACAGACATCTGTAGAACATTTCATCCTAAAACAAAAGAACATACCTTTTTCTCAGCACCTCATGGTACCTTCTCCAAAATAGACCATATAATTGGTCACAAAACAGACCTCTACAGATACAAAAAAAGATTGAAATAATCCCTTGCATCTTATCAGATCACCATGGACTAAGACTGGTCTTTAATAATGACAAAACCAAGGGAAAACCCACATGCACATGGAAACTGAACAACTCTCTACTCAATGATGACTTGGTCAGGGAAGAAATAAAGAAAAAAATTAAAGACTTTTTAGAATTCAATGAAAATGAGGACACATCATACCAAAACTTGTGGGACTCCACAAAGGCAGTGCTAAGAGGAAAACTCATAGCTCTAAGTGCCTACAAAAAGAAACTGGAGAGAGCACACACTAACAACTTGAATGCACAACTAAAAGCTCTAGAACAAAAAGAAGCAAATACACCCAGGAGGAGTAGAAGGCAGGAAATAATCAAACTCAGGGCTGAAATCATCCAAATAGAAACAGAAAGAACAATACAAAATATCAACAAAACCAGGAGCTTGTTCTTTGAGAAAATCAACAAGATAGATAAACTGTTAGCCAGATTAACCAGAGGGCACAGAGACAGTACCCGAATTAATAAAATCAGAACTGAAAAGGGAGACATAACAACAGAAACTGAAGAAATTAAAAAAAAAATCATCAGAACCTACTACAAAGGCCTATACTCAACAAAACTGGAAAAACTGGATGAAATGCACAACTTCCTAGACAGATACCAGGTACAAAAGTTAAACCAGGAGCAGATAAACCATCTAAATAGTCCCATAACCCCTAAGGAAATAGCAGCAGTCATTAAAAATCTCCCCATGAAAAAAAGCCCAGGACCAGATGGTTTTAGTGCAGAATTCTATCAGACCTTCAAGGAAGACCTAACACCAATTACCTTCATACTATTCCACAAAATAGAAACAGAAGGAACACTACCCAATTCATTCTATGAAGCTACAATTACACTCATACCCAAACCCCACAAAGACCCAACAAAGAAAGAGAACTTCAGACCAATCTCCATATGAACATCAATGCAAAAATACTCAATAAAATTCTAGCAAACCGAATCCAAGAACACATCAAAACAATCATCCATCATGATCAAGTAGGTTTTAACCAAGGATTGCAAGGATGGTTCAATATTCAGAAATCCATCAATGTAGTCCACTATATAAACAAACTCAAAGAAAAAAAACACATGATCATCTCACTAGATGCTGAGAAAGCATTTGACAAAATTCAACATCCCTTCATGATAAAAGTCTTGGAAAGATCAGGAATTCAAGGCCCCTACCTAAACATAGTAAAAGCAATTTACAGCAAACCAGTAGCCAACATCAAACTAAATGGAGAGAAACTTGAAGCAATCCCACTAAGATCAGGGACTAGACAAGGCTGCCCACTCTCCCCCTACCTACTCAATATAGTACTGGAAGTCCTAGCCAGAGCTGTAACAGCCGTTTCTTTTGTAACGGCCATCGGGTTCTGCTACTTTGTAAAGGCCGGCCGGTTCTGCTGCTCCGGTCCGCAGGCCAGGGTCTAGCAAGAGAGAGAGTGGGGACGGAGGAAGGGGAAAAAAGGGGCGAGAGACGCAAAAGATAGATACAAGACAGAGTCCGGTGGCGTCTCTTCAAGTCTCTTCTTTATTCTCCTCTCTTCTTACTATATTCTCACTCCTTCAGTCTCCTGAAACCTCTCACTTTCTCACCCCTTCCTCTACTTCCTACTTCCTACTACTTACTACCTCCTACTTTCTACCTCCTCAATAGAAAGGAAATCTGGGTATTTATACCCTTTACCACGTGACTTGCCCTCGTGGACAATCTCAACTGAAGCCACTATGTCACGTGCCTTGTAGCCATGGATACCAGGAGCACCTGGCAGCTGGGGGCACTAAACAGTGTAACAAGATGTTTATCAGAGTGCGCTCAGCTATTGCAGGCTGTTGAAACAAGTCTCTTGTCAGGGTATATGGCTCGAGACGGCTGTAAAGATGATAGCCACTTTCGGCTAAGAGTCGGCTCCCAACAAGAGCAATTAGACAACAAAAAGAAGTCAAAGGAATACAAATAGGAAAGGAAGAAGACAAAATATCACTATTTGCATATGATATGATAGTATACTTCAGTGACCCAAAACTTCCATCAGAGAACTCCTAAACCTGATAAACAACTTAGCAAAGTGGCTGGTTATAACATCAACTCAAACAAATCAGTAGCCTTCCTCTACATGAAAGATAAACAGACTGAAAAAGAAATTAGGGAAATGATGCCCTTCACAATAGTTGCAAATAATATAAAATACCTTGGTGTGAATCTAACCAAGCAAGTGAAAGACCTGTATGACAAGAACTTCAAGTCCCTGAAGAAAGAAATCGAAGAAGATCTCAGAAGATGGAAAGATATCCCATCCTCATGGATTGGCAGGATTAATATAATAAAAATGGCCATCTTGCCAAGAGAAATCTACAGATTCAATGCAATTCCCATTAAAATCCCAACTCAATTCTTCACAGAGGTAGAAAAGGAAATTCTCAAATTCATATGGAATAACAAAAAACCCAGGATAGCGAAAACTATTCTCAACAAGAAAAGAACTTCTGGAGGAATCACCATCCTGACCTCAAGCTGTACTACAGAGCAATAGTAATAAAAACTACATGGTATTGGTACAGAGACAGGCAGGAAGATCAATGGAATAGAATTGAAGACCCAGAAATGAACCCACACACCTATGGTCACTTGATCTTTGACAAAGGAGCTAAAACTGTCCAGTGGAAAAAGGACGGCATTTTCAACAAATGGTGCTGGTTCAACTGGAGAACAACATGTAGAATGAAAATTGATCCATTCTTATCTCCTTGTACAAAGCTCAGTTCTAAGTGGGTAAAGGACCTCTACATAAAACCATATACACTGAAACTAATAGAAGAGAAGATGGGGAAGAGCCTCGAATACTTGGGCACAGGGGAAAAGTTCCTGAACAGAACACCAATGGCATATGCTCTAAGATCAAGAATTGACAAATGGTACTTCATAAAATTGCGAAGTTTCTATAAGGCAAAGGACACTGTCAATAGGACAAAACGACAACCAACAAACTGGGAAAAGATCTTTACCAATCCTACATCTGATAGAGGGCTAATATCCAATATATACAAAGAACTCAAGAAATTAGACTCCAGACAACCAAATAACCCTATTAAAAAATGGGATATAGAGCTTAACAAAGAATTTTCAACTGTGGAAACTCGAATGGCCGAGAAGCATCTAAAGAAATGTTCAGTATCCTTAGTCGTCAGGGAAATGCAAATCAAAACAACCCTGAGATTCCATCTTACACCAGTCAGAATGGCTAAGATTAAAAACTCAGGTGATAGTAGATGCTGGCGAGGGTGTGGAGAAAGAAGAACACTCCTCCATTGTTGGTGGGACTGCAAGATGGTGCAACCTCTTTGGAAATCAGTCTGGCGGTTCCTCAGAAAATTTGACATAGCTTTACCTGAGGATCCAGCTATACCACTACTAGGCATATACCCAGAAGATGCTCGAACATATAACAAGGACATATGCTCAACTATGTTCATAGCAGCCTTATTTATAATAGCCAGGAGCTGGAAAGACCCAAGATGTCCTTCAACTGAGGAATGGATTCATACAATGTGGTATATTTACACAATGGAGTATTACTCAGCTATTAAAAACAATGAATTCGAGAGTTTTCTTGGTAAATGGATGGAACTAGAAATTATCATCCTGAGTGAGGTAAACCAATCACAAAAGAACACACATGGCATTCAGTCACTGATTAGTGGATATTAGCCCAGAACCTTGAAATGCCCAAGATTCAACTCACAGGCCACATGAAGGTCATGAAGAAGGAAGATCAAGTGGGGGTGATTCAGTCCTTCTTCGAAGGAGCAACAAAATACTCAAGGGAGCAAATATGGAGACAAAGTGAGGGAAAGAACCTGAGGGAGAGGCCATCTGAAGACCATTCCACCTGAATATCCATCCCATGTGCAGTCACCAAAGGTAGATGCTGATGTGGAAGTCAGGAAGTACATGCTGATAGGAGACTGATATGGATGTCTCCTCAGAGGTCTGCAAGTGTCTGACATATTCAGAGGCAGATGCTCAGAACTAGCCATTGAACTGATAATGGGGTTCCCAATAGAGGAGTTAGAGTGAAGACCATTGGAGCTGAAAGGGTTTGTGGCCCCATGAGAAGAGCAACAATACCAACCAACCACAGCTCCCAGGGTCTAAACCACCAGCCTGGGAGCACTTAGGGAGGGATCCCTGGCTTCAGCTGTATATGTAATAGCGGAGGGCCCTGCTGGGCATAGGTGGAAGAAGAGATCCTTGACCTCATGAAGGCTGGACGCCCCAGGGGTGTGGGAATTTGATGGTGGGGAGGTCGGAGAGGGGGGGTAGGTAGGGGTTACATCTGCAGAGAAGCAGGAGGAAGGGTGAGTGGATAGGGGGTTCCTGTTTGGGTGGGGGATGGTGTAAGGGGACAACATATGAAATGTAAATAAAACATCCAATAAAAAAATAAATAAAATAAAATAATAATTTAAGGTTTTTTTGGTGTATGTGTGTGTCTCTGTGTGTGTTTCTGTGTGTGTGTATGTGATCTAGTCTATTAGCATATAAACTATAATTTCTTAGATGGACAGCTTTAAATGAATTAAAGTGTTTGGGAGGTTAACTTTAAATGCACACAACTAAATTGTATTTCAAATATAGTGACTCAGAACATTTAACAAGGACCAGAAAATTCTAATTTAATTATTAACCCACTAAATATCAATAATACTCTCTTCTACCAAGCAGTCTCTAAAATAGCATCATTGAAAAAGGCATGACAAATTGGAACTTATCTTCTCTAATATTATAGTTTTAAAATGTTTTTGCTTAGGGTTCTGGGAACTTGGGAAACCCAGTTTGAGATCGCAGTATTTGAGAGGACATTTGTACCTATTTATTCTACTGAAGAAGGATTGAAAATCAAGAGCCTTCAGAAAGATGAAAAGATAGAAAGCTGAAAGATAGGAGGGACAAGGTGTGCTTGATGTCTGCTTGCTCTCAATTGTGAGTAACTAGTCAACTCACACACTCAAGATCTAATATCACACCTTGACCCTGTCACTGCGTCTCAATAGATGTCACAATCTTAAGTTTCAGCATATGTTCTAGAAAGACATTGCAGCAATAGCAAATTTGAAGATTGTTTTTATCATGAAATTAAATAATAGAATTTAAAAAGATATAAAAATTAAATGAAATTCAAGGTAAATCCTAGGAACTAAAAACGCATACTATTTCCTCATCTGGCACAAAATTCCACATATCTTTGTTGGCTTTGTCTCATGTTCCCTTTTCGTTCAGCATTTAGCTTACTTATGATTCACTATTATGAACAATTATGCACTTTGTATGTATCCTTTCAGATATTTGATGTGATTTTTTTTTTTGGTGTGAATTCTGAGAAAGATGCATCATTCTGTTAGAAAACATTCATGGTCAGTCATTTGAATTTATGTGAGTCATTTCTGTAAGAAGCTCCTACTACCCAATGGCATCCGATACTGTTAATAAATTAATAATTCCCAGTCTGGTCCACAAAAGTATCCACAAATATCCTTTGTGTGTGTTCCTTTTGAATGGCTTGTCCAGTGCCTTGTCAATTTTAAATCAGGATGTTTGTTCTGTTGTTTGAAACTTTCTACACTTACTAAGTTTATTCATATTTTGTCTATCATGTTTGATGCAGATAATGGAAATTTTTATCTAACTTTGAATTGCTTTTCCCAAGATGAATCTTTAAGGAAAATAACAGGCTTGTCTTTTGCTCATTTGTGTTTGTTTATATTTTTCAGTTTTTTTTTTTACAATAATTTTTTTTATTTCTTTTTTTGAACATGAAATGCTTTTTTATAGCATGTTTTACAAGGGGAGGGGGTAAGAGGGTCCAGGTGGTGGAAAAGTACAAAATCTTCTTGGCCTGTGCCTTGAAACATGTCATGGTCTATATGGTACACTGCCTTGAATTATGATCTACCTGCAGTTCTTCAGAAGATATGGTACACTGCTTGAGTTATGGTCTCCCTGCTATTCTTAAGAAGACATGGTACTCTGCTTTGAGTCTATCTGCAGTTGCTAAGCAGGATCTTGCAGTTGCCAAGCTTCAGAGGACATTGTGCAGGTGGGGGAAGGTAGGGGGTAAGGGTAAGGGCGAGGGTCCTGGCTTCTGGCATCTCCCCCTTCTCTGTTTAGTTAGAGAAGGCGTCTTATGTTCAATCCCAACTATGTGAGTTTTGAATTTGGATGTCTAATTATGGGGGGTCTTAGACAAGTTCACAACCCCAAAACACTGATGTGAGACGAGTCACATCGATGGTCGAAGGCTTTAGGCTGTCGACGATGGGCAACGTCAAGGGACTCTGATGTGGGTGAAAGGAGGGTGAGAGCCCTGTCTTAGGCCATGTAGGCTGCACCCACTCCCAGCACCACGCACTCCTTTTCGGCTGCATTGGGTGGGCCCCTGGGAAGTGGACCTACAATAATCCCGTCATTGGGCTAACTCACAGCCATCCTAGTCTCTTGTAAATGTTCAAGTTACCAACCATTTGTCAGTTTGGGGTGTAATATTGTCATAAAGGAAGGCTCCCCAATGTTAGCGGCCATATCAAGGGTGGCCTTGGTTTAGGAAAAAGCCAATTTTTGTTGTGGTGATCAAGAGGCCAAGCTCTCTAGCGAGAGAAATGAGGGCAAAGCCAGGCATACCAGGAACCCTTCTGGAGGGCGTGGAAGTCTAGGGGTCGACCGTAGGGGGGAGGCAGGGGAGCTGACAGCTGTGTCAGTCTCCTGCGGAGTCACTTCTGGATCCTCTGCAATTTTCAGCTGATGGTAATGAACTTCAACTGCCTTCTTGATGGCAGCATCAACCTGGTTCCGTGGACGACAGGTCACGGGCGATGATCTCTGTCTTGCTCAATCTTGATTTCGTGCGCACATCCTCTCAATGAGGGTCTGTCCAGATGGGTCCGTGCCTCGAGCCCCACGTCTGGGTGCCACTGGACCCGACCAGCGGGTCCTGGTTATTCGTGGGGGCGAGGAGGACTGCAACCTGCTATTCTTCAGAAGATATGGTACACTGCTTGAGTTATGGTCTCCCTGCTATTCTTCAGATGATATGGTACAATGCTTTGAGTCTATCTGCAGTTGCCAAGCAGGATCTTGCAGTTGCCCAGCTTCAGGGGACCTTGTGCAGGTGGGAAAAGGTAGGGGGTGAGGGTAAGGGCGAGGCTCCTGGCTTCTGGTCCATCTGGGTTAGAACTTCTAATAGCAGGCATCATGGGTGATTCAATTTTACCTGGAAAGAAAAAAGAAGGGGATTCTCAGGGAGATTTCTCTTCCCTGGATGTAAATTGTTATTCATCGTATTTATGATTGGGCCTGGCTTTGTGAGGGTATCTATTTTTTTCATTAATATTTGTGGTAGCCGGTTAGCTGTGCCTTCTGTGGTATTGGACAGGCATATCAGTCCTCGGCTCCATAAGGGAACTGGGACTGGGGCATTCCCTTTATGGGTATGAGGGTCCTTCCCCATATCTGTGGCAAAGTTTTGTTGGTCTTGGTGGTGCCCGAGGTCACCAACATGGTCAGCAAGAGATTTGCCATGAGCTTTCAGCTTTAGAGAGAGAAAAGTGAACAAGGCATGATGGAGAGTATTTCAGGGGGACTCCTTCTGAGGGGGTACCGTTCCCCCTCTTTTGTTTTTAAAGCCAATTTTTCAGAGTTCTTGTAAAATCAGGGCAGAAGCGCCAACAGTTGCTCCTTCCACACTCATAGAGTCATGAAGGCCTTATTTAAGGATATATAAATCTATATTAATAATCTTTTGTCAAAGGACTTTTATAGCTCCACTGACAATTAATCAGACTATATGATATATCGATTAGAAATAGCTTTTTCTACTTTTTGTGAGATTACCTCTCTTTTGTCAATTAACTGTTGAGGAAGTTAGGGTTTACCTCTCTCTTGAGAATATTGAACAGAGATTTAAATTCTTTTGTGGAGAGCTTAAAATAGTATCTTAGCCAATTTGCATCTCCTAGAAACTTTTGAAATTAATTTAAAATAAATAGACTCCCTTTTTTTTAAATCCTTTATTTGTGTGGGGTTTTTATTGGGTATTATACGTATTTACCTTTCAATGTTGTCTCCTTTCTCATTCTCCCCCCAAATCCCTTATCCCCTACCCCTTCCTCCTAATTTTTGTGATGGTGTTCTCCAAACATCCTCCCAGTCCCATCTCCCTGCTCTCGAATTCCAACACAGTAGGGGATCCAAACTTTTGGGGACCTTGGCCCTCCACTTTCACTGGAGTCTAACAAGGTCACCCTCAATTCCCTATACAGGTGTGTGAGTCCCTCCCTTTGTGCTCTCTGGTTGGTGGTTTAGACTTTGGGAGTTCTGGTTGAACCTTTTGATGCTCCTTCTTAAAAGGACCAACGCATTCATACTTTGGTCTTCCTTCTTCTATGTGAGTTTTATGTGGTCTATATGAAGATTCTTAGAAATTGTGAGCTTTTGGGCTAATATCCACTTATCAGTGAGTGCATACCATGTATGTTCCTTTGAGATTGGGTCATCTCACTCAAGATGATATTTTCCAGCTCCATCCATTTGCCTAGGAATTTTGTGAACTGATTGTTTTTAATAGCTGAGTAGTACTCCATTGTATAAATGTACCACATTTTCTGCATCCATTCTTCTGTTGAAGGGCATCTGGGTTCTTTCCAACTTCTGGCTATTATAAATAAGGCTGCTATGAACATGGTGGAGCATGTGTCCCTGTTGTATGTTGAAACTTCTTTTGGGTATATGCCCAGGAGTGGTATAGCTGGGTCCCTAGGTAACGCTATGTTCAATTTTCTGAGATACCGCCAGACTGCCTTCCATAGTGGTTGTACCAGTTTACAATCCCACCAACAGTGGAGGAGTGTTCCTCTTTCTCCACATCCTCGCCAACATGTACTGTCACCTGTGTTTTTGATCTTAGCCATTCTGACTGGTGTGAGGTGGAATCTCAGTGTTGTTTTCATTTGCATTTCCCTGATGACTAGGGATGCTGAACACTTCTTTAGGTGCTTCTCAACCATTCGAGCTTCCTCAGTTGAGAATTCTTTGTTCAGGTCTGTGCTCCATTTTTTAATAGGGTCCTTTGATTGTCTAGAGTCTAATTTCTTCAGTTCTTTGTATACCTTGGATATTAGCCCTTTATCAGATGTAGGGTTGGTGAATATCTTTTCCCAATCTGTTGGTTGCCGCTCTGTCCTATTGACTGTGTCCTTTGCTTTACAGAAGCTTTGCAGCTTTATGAGGTCCCATTTGTCAATTTTTGGTCTTAGAGCACAGGCCATTGGCATCCTGTTCAGGAACTTTTTCCCTGTGCCTATGTATTCCAGGCTTTTTCCCAGTTTCTCTTCTATTAGTTTCAGTGTGGCTGGTTTTAGGTGGAGGTCCTTAATCCACTTGGAATTGAGCTTTGTACAAGGAGATAAGTATGGATCAATTTTCATTTTTCTACATGCTGACCACCAGTTGGACCAGCACCATTTGTTGAAAATGCTATCTTTTTTCCATTCGATGGTTTTAGCCCCTTTGTCAAAGATTAAGTTACCATAGGTATGGGGGTTCATTTCTGGGTCTTCTATTCTATTCCACTGATCCTCCTGCCTGTCTCTGTTCCAATACCATGCAGTTTTTATCACTATTGCTCTGTAGTACAGCTTGAAGTCGGGGATGGTGATTCCTCCAGCAGTTCTTTTATTGCTGAGAGTAGTTTTCGCAATCCTGGTTTTTTTGTTATCCCAAATAAATTTTAAGATTGCTCTTTCTATCTCTGAGAAGAATTGAGTGGGAATTTTGATGGGGATTGCATTAAATCTGTAGATGGCTTTTGGCAAAATAGCCATTTTTACTATATTAATCCTTCCAATCCATGAGCATGGGAGATCTTTCCATCTTCTGAGATCGGCTTCGATTTCTTTCTTCAGGGGAATGAAGTTCTTGTCATACAGGTCTTTTACTTGCTTGGTTAGGTCCACACCAAGGTATTTTATATTATCTGTGACTATTTTGAAGGGTGTCATTTCCATAATTTCTTTCTCAGCCAGTTTATCTTTTGAGTAGAGGAAGGCTACTGATTTGCTTGAGTTAATTTTATATCCAGCCACTTTGCTAAAGTTGTTTATCAGGTTTAGGAGTTCTCTGGTGGAAGTTTTGGGGTCACTTAAGTATACTATCATATCATCTGCAAATAGTGAGATTTTGACCTCTACCTTTCCAATTTGTATCCCTTTGACCTCCTTGTGTTGCCTAATTGCTCTGGCTAGGACTTCCAATACTATATTAAATAAGTAGGGGGAGAGTGGGCAGCCTTGCCTAGTCCCTGATTTTAGTGGGATTGCTTCAAGTTTCTCTCCATTTAGTTTAATGCTGGCTACTGGTTTGCTGTAAATTGCTTTTACTATGTTTAGGTATGGACCTTGAATTCCTGACCTTTCCAAGACTTTTATCATGAAGGGGTGTTGAATTTTGTCAAATGCTTTCTCAGCATCTAGTGAGATGATCATGTGGTTTTTTTCTTTGAGTTTGTTTATATAATGGATTACATTGATGGATTTCCGAATATTGAACCAACCCTGCATTCCTGGGATGAAGCCAACTTGATCGTGATGGATAATTGTTTTGATGTGTTCTTGAATTCGGTTCGCTAGAATTTTATTGAGTAATTTTGCATCAATGTTCATAAGGGAGATTGGCCTGAAGTTCTCTTTCTTTGTTGGGTCTTTGTGTGGCTTAGGTATGAGTGTAATTGTGGCTTCAAAGAATGAGTTGGGTAGTGTACCTTCTGTTTCTATTTTGTGGAATAGTTTGAAAAGAATTGGGATTAGGTCTTCCTTGAAGGTCTGATAGAATTCTGCACTAAAACCGTCTGGTCCCGGGCTTTTCTTTGTAGGGAGACTTTTAATGACTGCTTCTATTTCTTTTGGGGTTATGGGACTGTTTAGATGGTTTATCTGGTCCTGATTTAACATTGGTAACTGGTATTTGTCTAGGAAATTGTCCATTTCTTCCAAATTTTCCAATTTTGTTGAATATAGGCTTTTGTAGTAGGATCTGATGATTTTTTTAATTTCCTCAGTTTCTGTTGTTATGTCCCCCTTTTGAGTTCTGATTTTATTAATTTGGATACTGTCTCTCTGCCCTCTGATTAGTCTAGCTAAGGGTTTATCTATCTTGTTGATTTTCTCAAAGAACCAGCTCCTGGTTTTATTGATTCTTTGGATAGTTCTTTTTGTTTCAATTTGGTTGATTTCAGCCCTGAGTTTAATTATTTCCTGCCTTCTACTCCTCTTGGGTGTATTAGCTTCTTTTTGTTCTAGGTCTTTCAGGTGCTCTGTCAAGCTGTTAGTGTATGCTCCCTCCAGTTTCTTTTTGTAGGCGCTTAGAGCTATGAATTTTCCTCTTAGCACTGCTTTCATTGTATCCCATAAATTTTGGTATGATGTGTCATCATTTTCATTAAATTCTAAAAAGTTTTTAATTTCTTTCTTTATTTCTTCCCTTACCTGATTATCAAGGAGTAGGGTGTTGTTCAGTTTCCATGTAAATGTGGGCTTTCCATTCTCTTTGTCATTTTTGAAGACCAGCCTTAGACCATGGTGATCTGATAGGATGCAGGGAATTATTTCAATTTTCTTATATCTGTTGAGGCCTGTCTTGTGCCCAATTATATGGTCTATTTTGGAGAAGGTACCATGAGGTGCTGAGAAAAAGGTATATTCTTTTGCTTTAGGGTGAAATGTTCTATAGATATCTGTTAAGTCCATTTGGTTCATAACTTCTGTTAGTTTTACTGTATCTCTATTTAGTTTCTGTTTCCATGATTTATCCATTGCTGAGAGTGGGGTGTTGAAGTCTCCCACTATTATTATGTGAGGTGTAATGTGTGTTTTGAGCTTTAGTAAGGTTTCTTTTATGAAATTCGATGCTCTTGTATTTGGCGCATAGATATTCAGAATTGAGAGTTCATGTTGGTTGACTTTTCCTTTGACAAGTATGAAATGGCCTTCCTTATCCTTTTTGATAGTTTTAAGTTGAAAGTTGATTTTATTCGATATTAGAATGGCTACTCCCGCTTGTTTCTTAGTGCCATTTGCTTGAAAAATTGTTTTCCAACCTTTTACTCTAAGGTAGTGTCTGTCTTTGTCACTGAGGTGGGTTTCCTGTAAGCAGCAAAAAGCTGGGTCCTGTTTGCGTATCCAGTCCGTTAGCCTATGCCTTTTTATTGGGGAATTGAGTCCATTGATGTTAAGAGATATTAAGGAGAGGGTGTTCTTGCTTCCTGTCATTTTTGCTAATAGTGGAGACATCGTTTGTGTGGTTATCTTCTTTTGGGTTTGATGGAAAAGGATTATTTTCTTGCTCTTTCTGGGGTATGATTGCCCTCCTTGTATTGGAGCTTTCCTGCTATTACCCTTTGTAAAGCTGGATTTGTGGGAAGATACTGTGTAAATTCAGTTTTGTCATGGAATATCTTAGTTTCTCCGTCTGTGGTAATTGAGAGTTTTGCTGGGTAAAGTAGCTTGGGCTGGCATTTATGTTCTCTTAGGGTTTGTATGATATTTGTCCAGGATCTTCTGGCTTTTATAGTATCTGGTGAGAAGTCAGGTGTAATTCTGATAGGTTTGCCTTTATATGTTATTTCGCCTTTTTCCCTTACTGCTTTTAAAATTCTGTCTTTGTTTTGTACATTTTGAGTCTTGATTATTATGTGACGGGAGGTATTTCTTTTTTGATCTAGTCTGCTTGGCGTTCTGTAGGCTTCTTGTGTGATTATGGGCATCTCATTCCTTAGGTTATGGAAGTTTTCCTCAATAATTTTGTTGAAGATATTTACTGGCCCTTTATGTTGGGAATCTTCACTCTCATCTATACCTATTATCCTTAGGTTTGGTCTTCTCATTGCGTCCTGGATTTCCTGGATATTTTGAGATAGCAACTTTTTGCATTTTGCATTTTCTTTGATAGTTGTGTCAATATTTTCTAAGGTATCTTCTGCACCTGAGATTCTTTCTTCTATCTCTTGTATTCTGTTGGTGATGCTTGTGTCTATGACTCCTGATTTCTTTTTTAGGTTTTCTATCTCCAGGATAGTCTCCCTTTGTGATTTCTTTATTGTTTCCACTTCCATTTTTATGTCCTGGATGGTTTTGTTCAATTCCTTCATCTGTTTGTTTGTGTTTTCTTGTAATTCTTTAAAGGATTTTTGTGTTTCTTTAAGGACTTCATCCTGTTTTCCTGTGTTCTCCTCAAGTTTTTTGATAGTGTTATTTACTTCCTTCTTGTAGTCCTCTAGCATCATCATTAGAAATGATTTTAGATCTGGTTCTTGTTTTCCTGGTGATATGGGGAGTTCAGGACTTTCTAATGTGGGAGAACTAGGTTCTGATAATGGCAAGTACCTTGGGTTGCTGGTGCTTGTGTTCTTGCGCTTGCCTTTCGCCATCTGGATCACCTTTGAGCTATCAGTGCTGTCTCTGACTGGGGCCTGTCTTTCCTATTATCTAGGTTGTGTCAGAACTGTTTGGGATGGGTTTTGCTGCTTGAGTTAGAGATGAGGCCCAAGATGTGCTCGGTGCTCAGGTGGAAACCGGAAGGGGCCGGGGCTCCGGGTCAGGAGCGGATTCCTGGATCCCAATGAGTCCCAGTGGGTCCCAGTGGGTCCCAGTTGCTCCCTGATTGGGGGCGAGCACTGCCACCTCCTAGCCTAAGAAACTGCTTGAGCTAGCTTGAGCCACGGAGAGCCTGGCTCCCTCTAGGTTCTGTGAGATTGGGTCCAGAGCTGACTCCCGGGATCTGCTCTGGCACAGACCGGAAGGAACCCACGCTCCGGGCCCTGGAGTGAACTCCTGGGTCCCAGTGGGTCCTAGCCACTCCCTGTTCGGGGGCAAGCACTGCCACCTCCTAGCCCAAGACCCTGCTTGGCACAGAGGTCCTGCGAGCCCCGCTTCCTCTGGAGTCTGCGAGATTGGGTGCAGAGCTGCCTCCCGGGATCCGCGAGTGCTCGGGCCCAGACCGGATGGAGCCCGCTCCAGGCCAGGAGCGAATTCCTGGGTCCCAGTGGGTCCCTGTTGCTCCCTGTTTGGGGTGAGTGCTGCTTTTTCCTTACCTGGGATGCTGCGTGAGTTCAAGCTCCTGGGAGTCCCTGTTTTTCTTGGTTTTCTGTGGTTGGGTACGGAGCTGCTGCCTGCGACCTGCTCTAGGCTCGGTCCCCTAGATACAATGATATTTTTCAGTTTTATTTGTTTGGCTGAATATGATAAAATTACGAGAAGGAGTCAAACAAAATAATACTCTTTTCCTCCAGTGACATTGGCAGATCCCATGTTGTCTTGTCATTTCAGTATGTAAATATCTGGTAGGGCAGGCCATTTCCTCCCACCACCTCAGGATAGAAAAAGCATGTCTCTAAATAACATTTAGCAGTGATAGATAGGCGTATGATGCAAGACAGGCAATTCATACCATTCACACCTGTTTTCCATGAAAATAAACACTAGAAACATTACAAAAAGATAGAGTGTCCGTTTGAGAATATGTAAAAGAAGTACTAAGAGTGGGCCTTAGCCATGGCGTAAAGCAAGTATTCAGCTTTCCTGTAGCCTATCAGTTTGTTAATTGTTGAGTGGTATCAGGAACAAACGGACACATGCTAACAAACATCTTTTCAACAGTGATCCCCTAAGTAAATACTGCCCATGACAAAATCTTTCACATGTAGACTTTCTTGAATTCCTTCCTAGTCCTAGATATCATAACTCTTTGTTGTTAATGGTAAGCATTAATATTTGATCTCAAATCCTCACACCTGAAATTTATTTTTATAATATTTTTATTAATTCTTTGAGAATTTTATAGAATGTATTTTGATCATGTTTCTTCTCTCCTCTTCTCTTATCTCATCCCTGATCTGTTGCCATTTCACCAATTCTGCCAAATTGGTGTCTTTTTATTTTTATGTTAAAAAGATATGTACATGAATTAATTCAGATGTAAAAAAAATGGAAATCGCAGGCAAATGGATGGAGCTGGAATATACTGAATGAGGAAACCCAAATCTATAAACACAAATGTCACTTATATGTATGTGGACCTTCTTATTACTTCTTTCGATTGCATATTTGACTTGGAGCACTGATAGAAGGCAGGAAAAGAATTGAATCAGGAAGGGGGTCCCCTGTGAAGGGGAAGAAAGACCATGAGAGAGGGGGATAGTAGAACACAGGTGAAATGAAAAAGAATTGGTTCTTTTTTTCTTATCGACCATATGACCAGACAATGCAATGGAAACATATTAATAGCAATAATAATACTCTTATTGTCTTTGATTATTGAAGTAAAATTTCATATACTTTTCAGAGATTATGTCAAATTTAACCCACAAAATTGCATTTAAATAAACATTGAGTGAAACATGGGTTTCTATAACTAAAATCTCTGTAATATGCACAGAAATCTTTTCATCTTAAATAAAATATATGGTAAGCTAGGGAAGAGAATTTTATGTGTTTAAGCTGTTGAATAGCAATGTGTAAGCTTCCTATGACTCAGGCATCATACACCATGGTTAGCATGTGATGTCACTGACAAGATAACGGTCTCACAGAAATGACATATTAACACATTTGTTACACGTATGTTTTACTATATCATTGTGTCAACTACCAAGCATCAGAAATTGTGCGAGTAGAGATGAAAATGAGTGCTTCTTCAACAGAATGTCTCACATCAAACAAAAGAGTTTGGAATATGTATGTGGCAATCTCCAACACTTGCCTCGGCACAGGATTCATTAAGAGAACTTCCAAAGAATATTCCAGAAATCCTTACTTAATATCTCATTAAAACTGTAGGCCAGCCACTGTTTAAAATAATATAATTCCCCTCCCAATAATTAAAACTAAAATTGAATTTTTAACATTTTACTCTACTTCACTTTAAAATGACCATTTTCTCTTGACAATTACAAAAATTCCAGAAAGTTACAGCAGAAAGATATCGATAAAGGAAAATTAACTTAGCCTTTAGTAACCTGATAACATGGTCCAGTTAATCTTGCGTTTAGTTGTGTGATTTTCTTTGGTTAGGGAATTGTGAGAAGAAAAAGGCTTGTTGTGACAGAACAGACATTGGTATATAATTCGGTGGTCCAGACACAGGCTGCTCCTTCTGCCTGCATCTCTGAATGTAAATCACATGTGGTCAAAGAACAAAGCTATTCTTGACCAGTAACAACTTACATCCGACTTAAAATGAGACAGAAACATGTCTTTTTGCCATAAGCATTGGAAATTTGAAAGATACATATTTTATGTCATAGTTCGAGTGTTAGGAGTTAGCACTGTGGCCCACTGCTTCCTCAGGTCAGATAGCTCTGCAAGCTCTGCATTACAAGTTTTAAAAGACTGATTTCTTATTCAAATTAGAATAGCTTGAATTACATTTTGCCTTTGATTTAACCCAAAAGTATCAAATGAGAGGCTTGTTTTAGCCTACATATTCCACTGGTGTCCAGGATACAGGTAGTAAGGGTAAACATGAAAAAAAATTACTGAATAAAAATTGAGAAGTTTGGGAAACTTAAAAAAGAAATAAATGAAGAGAAGAGAGTTAAATGATATGCATTTTAATGCTCTCACAGACACTATCAAAACATTTTAAGAAACATTCTGCTTAATTTGTATTTTCAAAAACAGTTACAGCACAGTCAGAATTGTAATTTAAATTGCTGCTTATTAAATAACACACTTGTCAATTTAAAAATGACTGTGCTAGATTAAGAAAAAAAATAAAGAAGCACTCCCTTCAGGCAAGTACCAAAAATTTAAGGATTGTTGGAAGAACACAAATGCTAATGAGTTTGAAAACTAGATATATTTCTACTGTATTTTTAACCACTAAATGTTAAATTGTCAATTTGAGGTAGAAGTCACTGGAATAATTATTGGGCAGTGAGAAGGTCACATAGAAAATCTAAATACGTGTGCATGTGTTTGAATCTGTGGTATTATATTAAAGTAATTAGCACAGGGCATTTCATCACTTACACATTTGCATATTGTGTCTTATCCAAAATTCAATATCATACAGCCTGTCTTTTTATTTGCCAATATTAGACTAGAATAGAATGGGAATTTTTTCTGTCTTTGTTTTCACTAAGAGTTGAATGTGATTTAGCTATATGTAGCTATTCAAACAGTACATGGGAAAATATAGAATTGGTAGGAAGGTTGAAAATGTGCTCCATAAGAAAGGAAGTAATTAAGGAAGTCTTAGGAGTAGATAAATGATTGATAAGATAGGGTACCATTAAACATGAAAAGGACTACCATGCTATTTAACTAAGTCTATAACTTAAGGTTGTCTTGTTCCCTTTTAGAATAGAAATAAAATTGAGAGTCAAGTCTTCTTGGCCCCTGTCATGCTGCCCACATTTTATTCTTTGTCACCTGTACATGTTGTTTCTTTATGCCTCTGTGACAGGTACCCATGATCAACAACTATAGTTCATACAGCACAGCTCCACAACATCACGGAGGCATCACAAGGAAGACTGAACTAAATGCTTTTGCACATATCAAGTGCCTCATCACTAGAGCTATTTTGAAATCTTCCAAAGTGATCACTCTCACCAGTAGTGAGCCCTTCTCTGACCTCAACTGCATACTATACAGATTCCGGGACAATTCTACTCCATGTCTGATCTTTGTTCCTGAAACAGTTTCAGAATTTTTTTTTAAATATGTATGTTAAAGCTGTAAAATCAAATAATTTTTAATCTTTAATTCTGGAGAGGGTTCACTAATTCTCTGTTGTATCTCCATTCTGTTTGTATGTTTTCCACTGCAATTATCCATAATCCTGAAAAAATGACCACAGTCTTGTCACTTAGAGATTATTTATCATCTTAATTCTCAAAGCATTAGTCACAAGGTAATAGAAATAAGTTAAGCACATAAGAGTTTTCCAGTGAGACTTTATATATCCCAAAATATTGGTATATTTAGAAAATGAATGGAAATGAACTAAGGCTAAAGCTCCTTTATTTCATTGGGACCCAACATTTTGAAGGATTTCTACACCATTCCACAACAGTACCAGTATGACCATCAACATCAAGAAAGTGCCTTTATGCATTTATCTATGTGGATGTTACATTAGCTCAAGGAACTCAAATCCACATTCTTGATTTTGCTATATTTTTAAATTATCATCCCTGAATATATACAATATTGGAAAATAGAAGATATATACTTTTCCAAAGAGAAATACTTGCAAAAATATTTTACTTTTTGGGTAGAAATATAGTCTTTGTGAGTGATAAATGACAAGTCAGAAATTTCTAAGCTACTTTTCATCAAATTCAGTTAAGTGATACACTCAAAACCAAGCCATAGCTTTCTACCAATAGAAACTCTGCCTCAAAGGTAAGCACTGTGTCATATGCTTCTAATGTGTCACTTGCATCTCAGCAGCTCAGAACACAGAAAGATGAGGACTAAATAATTCATGCTACCAAGTAAAACTAAGCAAGATTCTGTCACAAAATTTAAAATGGGCCTGTGTATGTGTTTATCTGTATTTTTCAGAGATATCTAAATCTCACCAATGTCCAAAGTGTTATATTGGTATATTCTTAACATCTTCATGACCTTGGAGATGACTAGGTCTCTCTGATGAAATCAACTGCAAGTATAGCAAGGCTCATAAGATCATCAGCATATACTGCTAAGGGATATGTAGCTCACTGAACTATGCTATCAGTGATAAATTAGACATTGTACACAATCCATTATCATAGTGCATACCAACACTGCCACCCAAAAGACAACAGACAGTTCAAGAAAAAGTACATGAAGGCCATGAGGCTACCAACATATCTTTTGTACAACATATCATTTGCGCTACTATCACTATTTATCATATCACTACTATATCCTATTGCCAGATCTGGCATGCCCACAGAAGAGACAGTATTAAATTGTTCTTGCCCCTTGGGCAGAGCAAGCAGGGCATGGGTCTTCTTGAGTTCTGACAATTGCTGTAGGCATAAGGCTTGTTTGTATAATAATGTATATATTTTACTTTATGCTCCTCTTTCAGGGAATGTTTTTCCTGGCAAGGTTAATGACTCCATGGTAATCAGAAAGAGCATGATTCCAGAAAGTGAGAATGTGTCTAGTGTTCCTCAGCTGTGCAAAAAACATAGGGATACATTAAATTCTAAAAAGTCTTTAATTTCTTTATTTCTTCCTTGACCAAGTTATCATTGAGTAGAGCTTTGTTCAGCTTCCATATGTTTGTGGGTTTTCTGTTGTTTTTGTTGCTATTGAAGACCAGTCTTTGTCCGTGGTAATCTGATAGTATACATGGGATTATTTCAATTTTATATGTTGAGGTCTATTTTGTGACCAATTATATGGTCAATTTTAGAGTAGGTACCATGAGGTGCTGAGAAGAAAGTATATTCTTTTGTTTTTGGATGAAATTTTCTGTAGATATCTGCTAAATACATTTGCTTCATAACTTCTCTCAGTTTCACTGTGTCTCAGTTTAATTTCTGTTTTCATAATCTGTCCATTGCTGAGAGTGGGATGTTGAAGTCTCCATTAATATTATATTAGGTGCAATGTGAGCTTTGAACTTTAGTAAAGTTTCTTTTATGAATGTGGGTGCCCTTGCATTTGAAGTATAGTTGTTCAGAATTGAGAGTTCATCTTGGTAGAGTTTTTTTCCTTTGACAAGTATGAAATGTCCTTCCTTAGCTTTTTTAATAACTTTTCATTGAAAATCAATTTTATTCTATATTAGAATGGCTATTCCAGCTTGTTTCTTGGGACTATTTGCTTGCAAATTTTTTTCCAACCTTTTACTTTGAGTTAGTGTCTGTCTTTGCCACTGAGGTATATTTCCTGCATGCAACAAAATGCTGGGTCCTGTATATGTATCCAATCCATTAGTCTATGTCTTTTTATTGGGTAATTGAGTCCATTGATGTTAAAAGATATTAAGTAAAAGTGATTGTTGTTTCCTGGTTTGTTGTTGTTTTTGTTGTTGTTGTTAGAAATGGAATTATGCTTGTGTGGCTATCTTCTTTTGGGATTGTTGATAGATTACTTTTTTTCTTTTTCCAGGGTGTAGTTTCCCTCCTTTTGTTGAAGTCAGCTATTAAAAATAATGAATTCATGAAATTCTTAGGCAAATAGATGGAACTAGAAAATGTCATCCTAAGTCAGGTAACCCAATCACAAAAGAACACGCATGGTATACATTCACCAATAAGTGGATATTAGCCCAAATGCTTGGAATACCCAAGATACAATTCACAGACTGCATGAAGCTCAAGAAGAAGGAAGACCAAAGTGTGGATGCTCCCATCTTCCTTAGAAAGGTGAACAAAATACTCATGGGAACAAATACATAGACAAAGTGTGGAACAGAGATGAAGGAAAGGTCATCCAAAGACTGCCCCACCTGAGAATTCATCCTGTATACAGTCACCAATCCCAGACACTATTATGGATACCAAGAAGTGCATGCTGACAAGAGCTTGATATAGCTGTCTCCTGAGAGGCTCTGGCAGAGCCTGACAAATACAGAGGTGGATGCCCGCAGCCAACCTTTGGACTGAGAACAGGGTCCCCAACGGTGTTCCCAATGGAGTAGTTAAAGAAAGGATTGAAGGAGCTGAAGGGTTTGCAACCCCATTGGAAGAACAATAATATCAACCAACAATATCTGCAATCCCAGATCTCCCAGGGATTAAACCACCAATCAAAGAGTACACATGGAGGGAGCTATAGCTCCAGCAGCATATGTAGTAGAGGATGGCCTTGTCAGGCTTCAATGGTAGGAGAGGCCCTTAGTACTGTGAAGGCTCTATGCCCCAATATAGATGAACTCATTGTCGGGAAGGTGGGAGTAGGTGAGTGGTGGGGGAACACCCTCATAGAAGCAGGGGAAGGGGGATGGGATAGTGGGTTTCGGGGTTGGGGAACCAGGAAATGGAATAACATTTAAACTGTAAATAAAGAAAATATCCAATTTCCTTTTTCTCTTACAAAAAAGAAAAAGGAAAGAAAAAAAAGTATCTCTCACTGAACCTTAAGCTCATGGCTTAACTAGACTGGTTGGATACCAGGTTTCAAGAATCTGCTTTTCTCTGTTCCCAGATCTGAAGTTACAGTGTTTATTTTGTGGGTGCTAGGGCTTTAACTTGGGTAATTTTGATTGCATGCCAAGTACTCTAACCCCCACTGAAACAGTTTTCCACACCCTTGAATCTAACTTCTGATAAAAAAAAAAAAAGCCCTGTTGTGTAGCCCAGATGTATAAACTACAACAGATATGAAAATAAGGTTAAAAAAAAAATAGGGATGCAATATGGATCGTATGAGACACTTCATAGACCTGAAAGAACAGAGGTAGCAGTACTAAGGAGCCAGCTTTCTCAGAAAGACATAAGGAAGAAGATAAAGAGATTTAGTAAGTAGTGATCTCAGGGCAAGATCCCACACAGTTAAGCTTATTGTTTGTGTTTGCATTTGAGCAAGGAATAGTTTGGACTTTTAATCTGGAATGAACTATAATCCAGACATGGAGGGCACAGTTGTAATCTAGAGTCTGGAAAGCACAGGCTTGTCATCTAGAACTTGAGTAATAGTGGTCATGAAAAGCATACTTCCAAGCATGGTAATATACACCTTTAATCCCAAGAGACAAAGGCAAGCATGTTTCTGAGTTCAATGACAGCCTGGGGCAATGTAAATTCTAGTGAGGAAAAATTTTGGTCCAGGCGTGGTGGTGCATGCCTTTAATTCCAGCTTTCAGGAAACAGAGCCATGCAGATCTCTGAGTTCAAGGCCTAATTATAGAGCAAGTTCTAGGACATCCAAGTTTAGGAAGTGAAGGATTCAAGAGACAGAAAGCTGGCAATAATATAATGGGACCTTGTTTGAACTACAGCAAGCAGCAGAACTTTGGCCTTGTGGCTCTATCTTTGGAGTCAAGGGACTAAGGTCTTCAAGTTTTAATGTGTGGGATTATCAAAGGGGAACTTGGGTTAAATGATTGACTTGACATGCAATTTCTGAGGAAGAAGCTTATTCAAAGTAAAAGACTGGGCTTTTGACTGCAAGATAGAGCTATCTCAAGCAGAGAGATATTTGGAGTACAGAACTATCTGGAGCAGAGAGATATCTCAAGCAGAACAGAGAGCTATGAGCTTGCGTCCATCACTGACTCCTGATGTCCTTCATCTGCTGATCTCAAACTCACGTTCTTCAGACCATCTGACCAAGCTGAGGCTGGTCTTCAGTGTATGAGCCGTGTAGTTCTTTAGTTTAATATGAAGCTCACTACTATGGCCACAATGTGCCAATCCTCAGTTGTGACTCCCAAATAAGCACAGAAACTCATGGCTTTAAGAACAACGTTGGATGCATCACACACAGTACTTGATTTCAAATTGTACTGAAAAGCCAAGTAGCTGAAACAGCGAGGCATTAACAAAAATCAGCACATAAGCCAATGTTATAGAACAATAGACTTCAAAAGAAACCCATAACACTGCAGCCAACTTATTTTTATCAAAGATTTTTAAAATATCCACTGGAGAAACGTCAGTAACTTCAAAAATGGTGCTGGAAAAATGGATGTCTATATATGGTTAACTGAAATTTGATCCCTCTCACTTCAAATACCGACCAAGCCAAGAACTTCATGAAAATACACAAACAATACTTAACTGTTTAACACAGAAACTGTTTGTTTCTACAGAATTTAAAAGCTTCTAAACATCAAGAAATGATTAAGAGTGTGAAGTGGCATTCTAGAGATGGGATAAATGCTTCTAGCTATGCAAATCAAAAGGGATAGATATATAGGATATAATATAAAAAGAAATCAAAGAGTAAAAATCAGATAAAATCAATGTTACCCAATGAAATATATAGCCAATTCTCAAGAGAAAAAATATGAATGTCAATGAATATACACAATAATGTCCAATATTTTTAATCATCAAGGAAATGCAAATCAAAACTTCATGAAGATTTTATTTATTCAGTCAGAAAGGTTATCACATAGAAAGTGAGCACCAAATTTTGGAAAAGATTCAGAAGAAAATAAATTGTTTCAGCTTCTGTGGAAATTACTCTTGTGGGTCTCCAAAAACTAAACATGCAACTACCATATGACCCTGGAAATGTCAAAAGCAATCTAAGTCAGCATACTATAGAAATTCTTATGAATTTATACTCATTCCGGCACTCTTCACAGTATAGAAGTTGTAGGATTAGCTTATAGGTATCCACCAACAGCTAAATGGTTTTTAAAATGTGGGATATATATACCAATTATTTTCCTCATGTAATTAATGAAACAAAATATCTTTGTATTTCTAAATATGATGCTATGAACTTACATATCTGTTTGATCGATTTGATGCACGGACTCTTGTGACGCTGGTGTTATGATACAACCTTTATGCAGCGACCACACCTATTCTGGTTTTATTTCTGCTGTATGAGTTTTAACATCCTTACACAAATCAACTTATAGAGAAACTTTCTATTAGGCTTACAGTTCCAGGATATATATAGTCCATCACATGAGGCAGTCATAGTGACACAACATCCACAGTCAAGGGCAGAGAAAAACAAATATACTCATGATGCCTGCTTCTGTTCCATATATTCACAGGTTTTCTTCACTGGTAGGCAACTCAGAGCTCTCCCCTTGGAATAGTGCCACCTACAATGGGCTGGGCCTTAATGTCTCATGAGTTCATGAAGCAATTAACAACCATGACAATTCCCACAAAGAAGTCCATAGGCCAATTTGATCTTGATAATTACTCATTAAGACCCATATAACTTTAGGCTGTGCCAAGTTGATCATTTAAATAAACTGCCACAATCCTATTTTTCCAACTTGTAGCTAGAAGTTGTAGATAGCTGTAGTACTGTAGACAGAGTAATTAGATTGCCTAGCTCAGATTTAACATTAGTGTTATTATGTAAAGTAACATTAAGCCAGATTTGTTACAAATGCATAATGGATTTTTTTGTCACATTTCTTAAATAACTAATGGCCTCCTTTCCCTTTTCCATGAGTCTTCACTACTTTTTAATGTGTTACAAAAAAGGTTTTTTAAATTAGAATTTGAATAAGAAGATGAGTATAACTGAATTTTATTGAAAAATGCAATAATAAAATATTTAGTAACTGTAGTAGTTACTATTATAAAGTACCCCGACAAAGCAACTTAAGAAAGAAATATATTTTGACTTATAGTTAAAGATTACTGTCCATAATGGTGTACAGGTCACATCAGCAGGAGTTTGAAAATAATCTGTGCATATTGCATCTGCAGTCATGAAATCTGCAGATAATTTCTTGTGCTCAGAACGTAGCTTTCAGTTTAGGTATCCCAGAATTCCAGCCAACAGAATAATACCACCCACAGTTGGCTGGTCTTTCTCCTTCTATTAGCATAGTAAATATAATTATTCACAGATATAGCCAGATATCAATTTCTCAAGTGATTTTAGATCTCACCAAATTAACAACTTAGTTTAATATAAAAGTGCCCAATAATATGTATGTAGTAGTCAATACTAACAAACAAACTATATAGTCATACCAGGGTATCTCCACAGATTATCAACCCTAAGAAAAGCAATTAAAAAGAAAAACCACTGTGGTGGTTTGAATGGTGCCCATAGACTCATGTGTTTGAATGTTTGTTACAAAGGAAAGGATACTATTAGGAGGTGTACCTAATTGGAACAGGTGTGGCCTTGTTAGAGGAAGTATATTTGATGTTACACACACACACACACACACACACACACACACACACACACACACACACATCCTAAAGCTCTGCCCAGTATGGAATCTAGCCTCCTCTCTGCTGCCTGCAGATCAAGATGTAGAACTCTTGAATCTTGAGTTCCCCAGCACCAGGTCTACCTCATGCTGCCATGCTTCCTACCATGAAGATAATGGACTAAATCTCTGGGACTATAAGCCATCACAGATTAAACGTTTTCCTGTATAAGACTAGCCATGGTTATGGTGTTTCTTTGCAGCAATAAAACCCTAAGACAATCATGATGGGAGAGTAATTTCTCATTGTTCCTTAGTTTTTGGCTAAGGTCAACAAGTGTAGAGAAGGATAATTTCATTTATAAGTGTGATGAGATTCATTGAAGTTTTAAAGTGTATGGGTCCTGTAAAATCATAATGAGATTTTATTTAAGAATGCATGTATTTTGTTATGATTAGTCCCTTAATCATAAAAGGTATGTATGATAATAAATAATTCATAATTGAAATATTCATACAAAATCCCAAGCTAAGTGTTTGAAGCCAAAATCTATAAAGGGAATATATTTCTGCAGTGTAAAGGTTTTCTCAGCAAACAAGGCTCTTACTCTCTAATGAATAAATATTTTTACCTCTGTTTAGAGCCAGACACTGAGTATACATCAAAGACCTTGCAGCAAAGTGAACTGAATTAAAGAGATAAGGCAGCGCTTCTCCTGGGAAAACTGCTAAGTAATTGCACCCATTAACTGTGAATTTTCAACAGGTGCTGCTTAAATGTTATGTAGAGTCCACTTTCTGTTTAATAATGTATCTTAGTTGTGAGTCACCATGGCAAATTGTGTACATTTATGTTGTGTGGAATTACTGCACCTCTTTCCAAACAAATAGAAATAGACATGTCATTTGGTAAGTGTTAAGGGGCACCACATTAGTTATGATCAGAATTTTCCTCCAGAAATCACTTTTGTCAATAATCCTATCTCAGCTGAGAGGAATGGGAGGTGAGGGCATTCAATTTAGGCAGCAAGTTTCTGAAAATGAGTTTTGGAGATAACAGAGACTAAATCCAGAAGCTACGAAACTGCCTTCTTACTGTGTTATCCAAATACAAAGGTAAAGAAAGTCAGCTCTGTGTCTTCACACTGAGTCCTTATGAAATATATAATGTGTATGAATATCAAAATATTTGCAGTCAGTTCCACAACCAGAGCTCCAAAAAAGCTAAAATTTTGTCTTGCAGTGTCTAAAAGCAAAGGCCTGAGGCAAGTTATAAAAGTTATTTAAAATATGTTTTAATTGGACATTAATAAAGTGGACGATTCCACAGAAAGAAATACATAAACACTTTTTGAATAGCCACAATGAATATAAAGGGATTAATAAAATGTGTGCATTGTGAAGCAATTTAAATTGTTAAATATAAACATTTTTAGTCAGAATTTTAAAATTTAGAAATATAAAGCTGAAGTGCCTTGATTTGCTGAGCAATATGATCTCTGAAAGAGTAAATAAGCATAAGCAAATCATTTTATAATGAGCAACCAGTGATAGCTCTGTGGTTAATTTTTGCCTGAAGCTTGATAGGACATAACTTTGTCTAAAATACATGCAATTAACCACTGAATTGAGACAGAAAGATGGAAAAGCAACAACAACAAAAAATGTTTAAAGCACACTGAAGATAAGGTAAATAGTGTGATGTGGTCAGAGATGAGAATAGCCTGTTGTAAGTGGTAGCAATCCTATTTTTTTCTTTTTGTTCTTAGTATTAAATCAAACCCAGTAGCTTGCATTATCAAAGTTACAGTTTCAGCTTATGTTTTTCTGTGTTCTATGTTGACAAATCATCATCATTTGCATCCAAATAGAAACCTCATTATCAGATGTATATAGTCATATTCTCTGATGACCGGGATAGGACCCACTAATGTGATGTATGGAACTATTCAAAGTCTTTATTGTGCTGGGCACATATTTTCTTTCTATTTATAGAAATCACTTTTCCAAAGAGCTGTAGATAGTTAATGCATTGTAATAAGGCCTGTGAAAAGGCCTGGGATGGTAGATAGAAGAAATCATAAAATGAAAATTATATTCTGCATAATTATCATTCCCTTATATTTTTTCCAAGTAACTATTTTATATAGTAACTGTTTCCCTTTGTGGCTAATGACCTCTTGTCACTACTAAGTCATCTTAACCTATATAAAATAGCAAATGTTTGTGACTTCATACATTAATTATTTCAATATTCTATTCACATTCCAATAAATCTGGAATGCCAATAAAATCTTAAATTAGCTTCTCAGGGTTACAAAATATAACTATTTCCTAAGTAAAGATGATATATTTGACTCCCAGCATGTTATAGTTAAATATTCAATCTTCATTTGTTTTGATTTCTTCTCAGAAATAAGATCCAATAGATATTTTTCCATACATGTTTTCATTTAATTATATTACATAATAAAAATCAAATATGATAAAGTTAGAATTCGAAATTTAAATAGAAGAAATTGTTGTTTACTCAACATTTACAATTCTGTACTTTTTAGAGCCATGTGTACGTTAAGTGTTTTGAACACTAATCGCTCTGCTGGTTTGAAAGTTATGAATTTAATAGACCTGATCCTATCAAATGACTGAGTGCGTGTCTATTCTGATTTTATGTAAAGTGTTAACTTTACATTTCTTGTGTGATGAACTTTCATTAATTGAAATACTAATGGATTTGATTTCATTTGATTGTTTTAGACTTTATAACCAGACAAATTTACTTGCTTTCTTTTAGAAATAAAAACTTTTAAATCAATACTTTTGAAATAAATTGCAAAAAAAAACATCTTAAACAAAATGAGGAAGGTAGAAATATTTCTGTTCTAAGTATGGAATTAGATCATCAGTCCCTTGGCCAGAGTGTTTACCATTAGATGGAAATTTCTAGGTACCTGGGAAACTGAATTTGTATAAGCAATAGTTGAATATATATATATATATATATATATATATATATATATATATATATATA
>NW_021620970.1:2854953-2860327 GCF_004785775.1 Grammomys surdaster | reverse complement strand
ATATATATATATATATATATATATATATATATATATATATATATATATCTTAGGAGTCAACATCCAATCATTCCTATTTTGAATATTTTCATTTAAAAATGTTTCTGAAAAAGAGAAACTGTCAGTGTTTGTTAACATTTATTATCCAAATATTCGTTTGAGCAAATCATTGAGATGGGTCTGAGAAAATGAAGCACTATTCGTTATCAAACTGTGGAAATAAGTTTCTGCTTTACTAATAAAGCAGTCACACACTTATCTGAAATCATATTTGAATCAAGAAAATATAAACTTTTGTCAAAGTCTTGGGGGTATACATTAGGAGGGCTAGTATAAGCTGTATTTAAGACTCAGATTCAGATACAAACTATGTCACTTGCCAACAGGGATCAGCATGAACATGTTTCTTCCCCTTCCACACAAAGTCATCCGAAACAAGTCTGAAGCATTTTTCTTAAATTTTCAGCTGCAGTCAATCTAAAAAGCAAAGTGATATTCAAAGAATATAGTAAAGGCACAATGCTATAGGCAATTAAACTAATCTTTCTTCATACGATTAAAATTGAGCTTTAGCTGCAGAAAAAAATTAAAGAGATAAACAAAATTTACTACATACAGAATTGTTTATCTCTACCTGCGAGGGAAAGAGGAGAGTTGTTTTAAGGGAGAGAAAATAGTCATGATAAGCAACTAGAAATAATTGCAATTTCTCCCACTTTAGTTTCATGTCTTGTTGCAACAAAGTATCTGGCAAAGTGTCATAAAGAAGGAAGGGTTTATTGCATTTCGCAATTCAAGAGCATGAGCCCTTGTGGTAGAAGTTGACCGCTGCAGGAGTAGGGGCTGATGGCCAAACACAGCCACAGTATAGAGGCAGAAGAGATGTACAGCTAGACTGCTCAACTTGCTTTAACCTGATGTAGAAAATACATGGTAAGCATACCCATGGCTAAACTTAACGGTGAAGGGAAGCATTACAAATTACAGTTATAAAGGGACTCATGTCATTCTGCAATTATAATCTTTTCCAAAAGCATACACCAACAATTATATGTAAGAATCAACATCACTGAATATGGTTATCTTGTCAAGCTCAGAAAGAAAGCACATATTATGTTCTATGTTTCAGGACAAGAACATAATAAATAAAACAAATGGGCCCATGCTCTCGAGAAAATAGCCATTCATAGTTTTCTCTTTGTTTTCACATGGCAAAAGTCCAAAAATTAGCCATATATATAAGATAACTTTACATCACAACATAATGACTTGTATGCACATTTCATGATCATACGAGAAATTTTGAATTGTGGGGAGAAAAGGAAGGAAGAGCAGAGAGAAAACAAAAGAGAGGAGAAAAGATATGGGCTAGGAAGATAGAAGGGAAAGATTTTAATAAATCAGTTGTGCTACCAAAGTTCGTGTGAACTTTTTAAATGTTAGTGGGAGCTCTTACTGAGTTTTCCAAAGCATCTCCCAGACATATTAGAATGAATATATCAAAAGAAAATTTCAAATTTGCCTTTAAAGCTATTTTTATAAGCCCACATATTTTCAAGCTGTTCAAATAAGCACTTACATGTTATTTAAAATTATAAACAATTTGATAGCTCTTTTTATTATTTACCTTTAGCATTAAAGAAACAAATGCCTGAAAAACAAAATGTCCAATTTTCTACTATCATTCCATACCTTAATGAATTTTAAGATTAAATATTAAAATAATTGAGATCTAAAGAATTTGAGAGAGAATATCATTTAAAATGACAGCAAATTTGGGTGAATATTTTAAATATTTTATTCTAATTAAAAGTAAGGTCCTCCAGAATTGGCCCAGAGTGTAAAGTATTTGTTATGCAAGCATGAGGACCTGAGATCAGATCCCCAGCACCCAGAAAAACATTAGACTTGGTGTGTAAATCTATAAAACGAGAGCTGTTGGGGACAGAGGCAGACTTGTGCAGCATATTGTCAAGCCAGCCTAAGGAATTATGAGCTCTAAAGTTAGTAGCATTGTCTGAACAAGGAAAACCAAAAGGAATGTGGAAAATATACAATATCCTCCTCTGACCTCCATGTTCAAAACTATAACCACACATATAGACACTCATCCAACACACAGAGAAAAGCACACATCCAAACACATATACATAATACACAAAAGCAAAACTCTTCTATAGTAGAATAGGCCAATAGTAGAAAGACCAATTGGTCTTCTATATAGAATGACCAATAATCATTTTGTCTATTTGGAAAGATATTTTGATTTTCCATTGTGATTTAAATTAATTTAAAATATGCAGAATACTTTATTCATTTTTCTGTGACATGGACTTACATATACCATAAACAAAGTTAAATCACAGGAGATTACAGTTATTAAAATTAAAAGTAATTACTTAAATTTGAATGACATCTTTAAGATATTCATGGTCTGCTATAAAATAACAAGTGGTTATGATGTTGTTGTGGTGGTGGTGGTGGTGATGGTGGTGGTGGTGGTGGTGGTGGTGGTGATGGTGGTGGTGGTGGTGGTTTTGGTGGAGGTTGTTTTTAAAGTTATTGTTGTTAAACCTTAAGTAACATTTCATGCCAGACTGCTATCTTCTTGTCATAGTAGATTCACTAACTCTTATGTTGTTCCTCTCATAATCACAGCTCTTTTTCTTATTTAATCTTTTATATATTTAATTTACTTATTACACTGCAGATTTTATTTCCCTCCTAGTCCACCCTCCAATTGTTCCACATCCCATACCTCCTCCAAAACCCCTGTCTCCATGAGGATGTCTCCACCCCTCACCACCTACCCAACCAGACCTTTAAACTTCCTGGAGCATCCAGTCTCTTGAGGGTTAGGTGCATCTTCTCTGACTGAACCCAGCAGTCTTCTGCTGTGTATGTGTAGGAGGGCCTCATACCAGCTGGTATATGCTGCCTTTTTGGTGGTCCAGATTAATTAAGACTGCTGGTCCTCCTACAGGGTCGCTCTCCTCCTCAGCTTCTTTCAGCCTTTCCCTAATTCAACCACAGGGGTCAGCAGCTATAGTCCATTCATTGGATGCAAATATCTGCATCTGACTGAGCTGCTTGTTGTGTCTTTTGGAGGGCAGTCATGATAAGTCTCTTTTTGTGAGTGCTCCATAACCTCAATAATAGTCAGGCCTTGGGACCTCCCCTTGAGCTGGATCCCACTTTGGAAATGTCCTTGGACCTTCTTTTCCTCAGATTCCTCTCCATTTCCATCCCTGCAATTCTTTCAGACAGGAACAATTATGGGTCAGATTTTTGGTTGTGGGATAACAACCCATCCCTCACTTGATGTCCTCTCTTTCTGGTAGAGGTAGGGTCTATAAGTTCCCTCTCCTGACTGTCAGGCATTTTATCTAAAGTCTCTTCCTTTAACTCCTGAGAGTTGCTCACCTTCCAGGTCTCTGGTGTATTCTGGAGGGTCCCCTCAACCTACCTCCCGAGGTTGCCTGTTTCCATTCTTTCTGCTGACCCTCAGGGCTTCAGTCCTTTTCTATCACCCAGTGCCAGATCAGGTTCCCCTCACCCCCCATCAACTTTCCCTCCCAGGACCTTAGGTTCCTCCCCACTTATGATTGCTTTCTTCTCCCTCCCAAGTAGGACTAAGGTGTCCTCACTTGGGCCCTTCAGCTTGTTGAACTTTTTGAGTTCTGTGGACTGTATCTTATGTATTTTGTACTTTTATTTGGGCTACTACCCACTTATTAGACAGTATATACCATTCATGGTTTTGGAGTCTGAGTTACCTCACTAAGAATGATATTTTCTAGTTCCATCCATTTACCTGCAAAATTCAGGATGTCCTCGTTCTTAATAGCTGGGTGGTATTCCATTGTGTAAATGAACCACATTTTCTGTATCAATTTTTCTGTAGTAGGACATCTGGGTTTTTTCCAGCTTCTGGCTATTACAAACAAAGCCACTATGAACATAGTGGAACACGTGCCCCTGTGGCATGATGGGGCATCTTTTAAGTATATTCCCAAGAGTGGTATTGCTGGGTCTTCGGGGAGATCTATTTCCGATTTTCTAAGGATCCTCCAGATTGATTTCCATATCCTTGCCAACATGTGTTGTCACCTGAGGTTTTAATCTTAGTCATTCTGATTGGTATAAGGTGGAATCTCAGAATCATTTTGATTTGCATTTCTTTGATCACTACAGGCTTTGAAGATTTCTTTGAGTGCTTCTCTGCCATTCCAGATTCCTCTGTTATGAATTCTCAGTTTAGTTCTACACCCCGTTTTTTGATTGGATTGTTTGGTTTTTGGAGGTTAGCTTCTTGATTTCTTTATATATTTTGGATCGCTTCTGTAAGGCAAAGGACATAGTCAATAAGAAAAATGGGCAACCTATAGATTGGGAAAAAAATTCACTAACCCCACATCTGATACAGGGCTAATATCCAAATATATATAAATCACAGCTCTTAAACAACCCTCAAGCACATGCTAAAGAGCATTCTAAGGCCCAGAGAGGGAAATATCTCATGTTCTCACTCATAGATTAAATCAACAAAAGTTGGTCTTACAGAAGTAGGGAAGAAAGTATTGGTTACCAAGGTTGGGGTAGAGGAAGATAGGAGAAAAATGTGGGGGATATTCATACAAGGATATAAAATATCTGTCAGATAAGACAGATAAAATTACTATATCTATTGTACAACATGGTGGATTGTTAGTGTAGTGAATAGAGATCAGGTATTTTACCATCATGTCAGCAAGTATGTGCTAACATAGATCTTAATGGTCATTCTACAATGCATACATAAGTGAAAACCTTGTCTTACACATATAAATCCATTAATTGCTTATTCACTCATCCTGCATTCTATTCTTCTTTACATACACTACTAATCTTATGACATTATTGTGTCTTAAGCTTTTTTAATGACCCTAAGCAGAAGGTTCCTAGCTGCTTATGAGAGTCCCTCTCTGAGATCTGTGCTTCTTTCTACACAGAAATGTTTCCAAGAGTTCTGGTATATTTCTTGCCCCATATCCTCCCTACCAGGTAGCTCTTCTTGCACTTAGCTGTTGCTGGTCCTTCTTACTCTATTCTATGGCTTAGATCCAGTAGGATTCATCCATGGCTATCAGTGTTTGGGGATCAATCTGAAAGTATAGAATTATTGAATTTTAGTACTGCTATAAGCCCACTTCACTACTATGGCAGCATTTGTTGGGCTAGCATGGGTCTGCATTAGGTTTTGCATACATACACACACACACACACACACACACACACACACACACACCCCTTCCAGTGTAGTGCTCTAATGGGATTCCTGAGTGTATGAACAGGTGAGACTCTGACTCTTGTGCCTTCTCTTGGGTTCTTCTCC
>NW_021620970.1:2769397-2854943 GCF_004785775.1 Grammomys surdaster | reverse complement strand
ATATTTTATTTTTCTCCCTTATAAGCCAGTTTATTTTCTAATGAGAAAGAAAGGGAATGGATCTTGATGGGAGATGTGAGGATGAAATAGGAGGAGTAGAGGAAGTAGAAACAGTAATCAGGATATACTATGTGTGAGAAAAAAATCTGTTTTCAATAAAAATGTACTTTTCTTAAATCATCATAAACATAAAATGTAAGTACAAACAACAATTAACTTACAAAGGTAACTGGTGTGTAGTACTATTTCTGAGGATACAAGAATAAATATCAACCAATTTAAGATAGGAAACCAATGACAGACTAAAGTATGGATGCCATTGAAGTCCAGAAAGGGGAACCAATGAGTTTTATTGGGATTACTTAAAGGAATACAGGTAAAGAATTGTTATGCTTCCAAGAAAAGAAATGACTCAAAAGCTTCTCAGTGAATCTCTATATATGTCTCCCATCTTACTTTATGAGTGTTGCGGGTACATATAAGCTTCAACCTAGCTGCTTGCAGATATGACATGTTGGTAGTGAAAAGCTTAATTCATGACTACCATGAATATGACATGTTTATCAATTTTTCTAATCACTAATATTGGTGTATTTAAATAATACTGTTCTTCCTATTCCTGTGAGTCACCTTCATTCTGACATACACCAGAGATTTTCCTCTTGCCTGACCTTCCCACATAGATTCATGGGCAAAAGATATTATCCTAAGAGAGGACTGTTCTAGTAGTTTTTTCTTGTTCACCTCCAAGTGGTGCTGGTGTAGAACCCAGGGCTAAGTAATATTTGAAAGTACATTTCCCACCAGCCAGAACTTCTTGAGTAAACCTGTCTGCTAAGTTATCTCTATTTCCAATTCAACCATGTCAATGTGACGGCAAAGCTTACCATACGAGCACTTAGTGAAGAGGAATTGTCAATGTTACAGTGAAATAAAGGGGAGTGGATTGCTTCTATTAACCATTCCCTGGGTAGTATTTCTAGACTGTAAAATGAGATGCCCCACAGCAGTAGTCACAAACCTCAAGTGCTGTCCTCAGTATGCCAGGAAGAATCCACTACATCCAAAACAAAATAATACTTGATTTGAATTGCCAAAACATCACCCATTCTGAAAACATTATGAGATTCAATTCTGTGAAGTTGGTGTCTACATTAAAACAACAGTTTTAATTTAATGCAGCCAGCTACATTAAACTTTTTAATGTGTGATTTGTTTATCTAAATTTAAATTCAGGCAGATATGAAAGTCTTTTCCCACTTCAGGTCTTCTGTGGAGACTGTTGAGAAACACATTATTTCTCCACTGTTTCACCTCAAGACCTGCTGACCCTATTCTTTCCTTGAGTTAGAAAGAATTCTTTATGTGGATGTGTGACACTCCCTACCTTCTCTCTGCCCCTTATACATGCCCCTTAGCCAGCACGTATCGAACTGGTATTGTGCTACCTTTTTTCAGGAAGTCAAATTACTACTTTAAACTATTAAAAAGAAACTAACTTTTAAAAGAAAATTGGTAGAAGAGTATTCTAATGTCAAATATACTTTATGAAACAGAAATTCTATGACTATTATAATAATTATTACTCAGGAATCATATCTATCATGCTGTTATTGTAAGTTTTTGTATTCGGTCATCTATTCTCTCTCAAATTGCTTGACACTAACATTAAATATTATCAGTGCTGAAGATCACTTAATACATATAAATCATAAATACATATACAAATTCAAGAATTTAAATCCTAGCCCAAAGTGTGTTTTATTTGCTCTTGTCATCAATATAAAACCCCAAATTTAAATTTTCTAAAGACTAACAATTGACTGTGAAGTCTCATCTTCAAACCAGAGTCTAGGGAACAGACAACTACAGCTTGCTGTGGACAAAGTAGGTAAGAAGCAAAAATGATTCAGCTGTGAGAGCGGACTAGATAGAGACTGGCTATAGCTGAGAGATCAGAAAGCAGACACTGGTTAGAAGTCTCCTTTTCCTGAAAACCCCATCCTCATGCTCACTGATGCAGTGATGAGGGAAGCTGCTTCTCTGGATTTAGCTTTGACCATAAAGAATCAGTTTTTATGAAATTCCTGTGACAGGAACCTTGGGAGAAAGTCAACTTGTCATCTTTTTGCTAGAAATTGCCAAGAAAGGAAACACTCAGCACAATATGACAGCTCTCTCAGACATTAAAAAGTGGATTTCAAAAATCTTAGAGAGCAGATCTGAGTAATTTCAAAACATCTATCTTTAAAGAGGGTCAGAGGTCCTGAAAAAAAAATCTGTCAAAAAATTATAAATGGCCCAATGACAGAGAAGCCAAATAAAAATGTATACAAAAGAACCTAGCAGAGTAACATATATTTTCCTGACTGTCAAGGTAGAAAACAAGGAAGGATTCTTATATTTTGAACAAAGTTTATGTGGAAATAAGTTGCTATGTTGTTCAGCTGGTGAGAAAAATATTTCCTGATCTAAAAGCAAATGAACTAAGATAACTAAAGATAACTTAACTATCTATCAGATATTCAAGGCATATCTATTAAAAATAATATGGTTGGATGCAATACTTGAGACTACACATTCAATAATCACCAAACATAGTAAATTAGCATAAATAGTTACTCTTTTACTTTTCTTAAAATCTTTCAAATAAAGTTACTAGATGACAATAGCTATAATAGGAAATAAACTTAATGGATATTCTATATAGAATGGTATTTTAAGTGAAAATATCCATCAATGTGCTCATCTTGTCTTAGTCCATATGTAGGGATTTAACAAAAACTCCGCCCTGTGTAGTTAACTAGTAACTAGACAGAGTTTGTTTCTCTTCAGTCTAAATGAAGAGAAGGACAGCTAGACAGATGAGGTAGCCAAAAGAAGTAAATGGCATGTCTTTCCACGAACAAGCCTCTATTGTAGCAAGTGGTATGATAGAAGCCCATGGATCACTGCCAGCCAGAGAATGCAATAAGAAAGTCATGCTAACATAATATGATTTCACCTTCTGTAGATTTTCGTTCCCCCAGACATGAAACAAAAGCCTTTCATCACTGAACAGAGATTAGAAAATTTCAGCCTAAAACTAGCCACTTTAAGAAATAAAAGAACATATATTCATGAGTGGATGTATTAGACTTCATCTATTATTTGAGGAGAAAACACAGATATATTCTGTACTAAGAAATAATGTGAATTTGGTGAGGATAGGAGATATAATAGTACACAATCTCCCCCTTCTATTCAGGTGGATAATAATGTAGTTGATTTCTGAAGCAGAGTCCTGCCACTGCCTTTGTGTTCCACTAAGCAGATCCTCATATAATTATCAGACTGATATGAGCGGTATCCCAATCATCACAGAGACTACGGAGCACCATGGAAAATGATACAGAGGTCAAATTTTTCTGATTTTCACATAAAATTAGAATGCATGTAGAAAATTACACATCATGAAGCATCCCATCAATTCTCAGCAAAATCCCAAGACCTATAATTAGGCAGATGGCTCAGGAACACCTAGAACAGGAAGAGGCAATCACCAAGAGCCACTCAAGTTTACTAGGAATAAATTATGCCAGATTAATTAAATTATATAAACAGTGAATCTGCATCTCAATGAGGCATTTAATGCAGAGTTTTGCTAATGTCTTTCTGGACAAGATAGATGTGGAGGGAATTTTTGCAAGTTATGTAGATGTGTGTTAAACAATCGTCCACAAACCATGATAAGTATACAACTCACTGCTGAATCTGAAATGTCTTCACAATTTTTGATTTAAAAAGAGCAGAAGAAAAGGTATGTGCCAATACAGATAGTCAAACAATCAATGACAAAATTGTAACTAAAGAGTCAACATTATTTTCATTATGAGGGTTGGCACAGAGGAACAAACTGAGCAAGAAGAAATTTTAGAAGATAAACACAAAATTTAATACTTCAGTTTAAAAAGTCAGACTCATATCTTGAGAATAATGAGGTTGTGGCTAGAAACGAGACAGTCACATACATTAATGAAGTTTGAATTCTACATTACAATATATAATATTCACAGTTTCTAACACAAACATATAAAGTATAAAATATTTTTATTAAGAAAAGATTTAATGAGTCAATAAATAATAATCCAAATATATATTACATTTCCATAGGACAGAATTTAGCAAAGGAACTAACAACAAGAGTATACTGATATTAAAAAAAAAAACCTATTAGGAGTTCTGTGTTTGCTTTAGAATAATAAAGTAGTTAGTGAGGACATTAGTAGATGATAGTGGTTCCAGGAAAGACTAAACAGATGATGTAATAACAGGTCAGGCTTTTCCAAAGAAATATATTTCTCCCTCTCCACCTTCTCTCCCTATTTCTCTCTCTCGTCCTCCTTCTCCCCCTCTTCTCTCTGTCTCTCTGTCTCTCTGTCTCTCTGTCTCTCTCCCTCCCTCCCTCCCTCCCCTCCCTCCCTCCCTCCCTCCCTCTCTCTCTCTCTCTCTCTCTCTCTCTCTCTCTTTCTCTCTCTCTTCTCTCTTTCTGTAAATGGGGAGACAGACTTAAAGGCACTGGCTAGAGTGACTCTCAGAAACAGCATGCCAAAATTCTGCAGGGTACACTGACAGGCTGAAGATATGGGAGAAGGGATAAAGTTGAACCCAAGGCCACTGAGATATAGGGAAGAGAAAAAGCTCAAAAAGAAATTCAAATGAAAGGCAGTCTGCTTGTGCAATGCCTTGTTTCCTTCTTATTTGGAAGCATCTAGGATTTTCTCTAGACCTTCAAATGGTTGGATAAGACCCACCCCTTTTAAAATAGCAATGTGTTGTATTTATAGTCTGCTGATTAAATGTTCATTGTTTCTTAAAAGGTACATTCCCAGAGATATTTCCAATATTTGGCCAACTATCTAGCTACAGTGATATAGACAAGTTGACATATGTACCACAATTCTAATGTCTTAAAAAACAATTAAAAAGGATTTATTTCAGAAACTGAAAAGTCTAGTGAAATATATGTATATGACAATTCTGATAAAAATATTTCAAATTTTAATCTAAAAAGGTTTTAAGAAATTTAGATATCATATGGCAATGTCATAGAAGAGATTTTTTTCTATATTTGTTAACTATTAAAATATTTTATTCATAAAATATGTGTGCCTTGAATGCTTTGTGCCAGAATTTGTGTGAAGAACTGTGAATATCAAGCTGTAATCTGCAGTTCTACTTGTGTCAAAGTATATGGCTGTCTCATTTCCAGTTATAATATCCACCATTCTGTATGTGTGAGGTTGACATTTTAAACTAAGGCATTAGATTTTTTTAATTTACAATCTAAAATCCATTCTTGCTCAGGTTGATTCATTGTGTCAACCCATGTATTTATTTAAAAATCATTAGATTTAGCCATTGCTTTCTAAAATGTCTGAAAGATATAAGGTAAAAATTACAAATAAATCTGACCAAGTATATTTTCAACCATTGAATTATGTTAATTCAAACATAGCATAGACAGAAGGAACTGTGTTATAAAATCTATCCTCAAGGAAATTGATAGTTTGATTACAAAGGCAAAAAAAAGAAGAAAAAGAAAAGAAAAATGTATGTGGTTAGAACAGGCAGTGAAAATGGTCAGGCAGTTGGTGTCATGGACCTCAACATCAACAGTGCAGAGTCTTGTTTTTGATCAGAAACTGAAATTGACTTTGTAATGCTGGGGCCTCAATGGTTTTTTAGTTTCTTCTTTTTTCACTCAACCTACGTAACGTGTTGTCCTAAAATTATGAGGATAGGGATATGTTCAAAGCTGGGAGCCACCAGGCACTTCATGAATGGGCTTACAGGACTACAAGCTCATTTCCTATTCCTTATCCCAGTTTGTCCTTTTGTTCAGTAAAATACTTTCATCATTAATCATGTCTTACTTATAAGAATTATTCTTGATATATAAAAGCACTAAGATTTTCCTTCCTCTTGAGCTCCCAGTAATAATTCTATAGCAATACTCCTTTCAACACCTCTCCCCACCCACAATGTCTATGATGGTCATTCATCAATTTAGGTGACAAGGATCTAGGGCCACTGAGTTGGTGGAACTTTTATGTGTTTGTGACCTTCTAGTACCCTAGCTCCTGAGTTATATCATACCTTAGGTTAGCAAGTTTCTTTTTCCCATTTCAATACATAATAACAGAGGAAAGAAGGAAGGAAGGAAGGAAAGAAGGAAGGAAGAAGGGAGGGAGGGAAGGAGGGAGGGTGATAGGGAGGAACAAAGGAAAAAAAGAACAAAAGAGAGAAGGAAAGAAAGAAAGAAAGAAAGAAAGAGAGAGAGAGGGAGGGAGGGAGGGAGGGAGGGAGGGAGGGAGGGAGGGAGGAAGGAAGGAAGAAAGGAAGAAAGGAAGAAAGGAAAGAAGGAAGGAGAGAAAATAAAAATAAAATATTGATTGTCTACTTTTTATACTAGCTATGGTTTTATGACTTAGTGATACATCAACAAACAGCAAACTTCCCTGACATTTCAAAGCTTATTTCTGATGAGAAAATACAAACTAATGATTAAAACAAAGAGAGTATGAAGCTAATAACTGTAAATAAGTTTGGGGAGCCTGAGTTCTAGACAAGTCACCATGTGCAATTTCCCCTATCCAGCCTTAAGTAGTTATAAAGATCCTACTTCCTCAATACCACATGTACCCAGTGGGATGCAGGATGAGGAGTTCGTAAACATGTCATATCCTTCCTTGGCAAGCAAAGCTTTTAGTACATCCAGATCCCTAGCCTAGTAACTTTCATCACAGTGCCTGATTATGAGGACCTACAGCAGGGCTGTCTTTAGGCTTCTCTGCCAAACCTTATCAAGGGATTAGAGAAGCTCTTGTTAATTACTTTCCAACCCCAATATTCTCTCATTATTTTTATACCTCTTTTATACAGATCTCAGATGTATAATACTTCAGGAAACTTATTTAGTGTTTCCTTTGTAGTGAGACAATGCCCACATAGAACATTGACACCCAATTCACACAATATTACATGGAAAAACAGGACACAGAATGAAGGAAAAGTCTTGGAAATGTGAGTCATGGCTTTCTTGGCCTCTAGTGTGCATTGCAGCATCAACTGATTAAATGTTCATTATCTTCAGCTTTCTCTTTTGCCTTGGATAAGCTCATTTCAAAGCTGATATCTCAGTTCTTTCCTGTTAGCAAGGGGTAGGACAGAGTGAGACTAAAACAAAAGAAGTCAGGAACAGAATGGAGATTCAATACCACAGCTGGAGGAAATGAAAAATGTAGTGCTGGAGTCAATCTTGAAAGAATGTAAAGGAGGGAGCCTAGTAGGCATTTGGACAACAGTCTCATGAGACTGAAGAATAGCAGATATACTGTCTTGAGGATAAAGGTCCTGGTAGGCACTGGGCCAACACATAAGAAATGGTTTCCTTTCTCAATGTTAAAGTCCAGTTAAGGGAAACAAAATACAAGACTGAGACATGCTATGACAGAAAAAAGGAATTGACCTGGAAGACATAAGCAGAAGTTTGCAAAAATTATGGGGTACAGGTTATGAGTCTTCTAACCAGAACCAAATGGACAGCAAGTGAGAAACGAGACTCAGGAAGGATTATATTATGGAAAATTTTTAAGAGAAAAGAGTGGAGGCAGCATAGATATTGTATTTGCACAACTCCAGAGGACACTGTTTACATCACAGTCTTGGAGCCATGGTCTTCTCCCAATGTGGCTTTGACTGATAATAATAAAATCACAAAGTTTAACAGTTTCGATATCAACCTATCCTCGTAGCTTGACCAAAGAAAACGTAGGTTTTTAAATTCCAATTATCATTACTAATATTAACTTTCATATCACACAGCACCCAGAATTTTATATATATATATATATATATATTTAATGCATATATTATTCATGTATATATTATTTCTGGTGAGAAAATTCAAACTAGTGATTGAAACAAAGAGGGTATGAAGCTAATAACTGTAAATACATTTGGGAAGCCTGAGTTCTAGACAAGTCTCCATGTATAATTTCTCCTATTCAGCCTTAAGTAGTTATAAAGATCCTACTTCCTCAATACCACATGTAGCCAGTGGGCTGCAGGGTGAAGAGCTAGTAAACATGTCACACACAATACATATATCTTGTTTCTAGAATGAATATGAACTAAAAGGTTATGATAGAATTCAAAAAGTTCAGAAGTGCACTGAGAAAAGTCTTTGTAGATGAGAAAATTAACCAGCCCAATCCTGTGAAGAGGCTGGTCCTGCAGCTGCTGAAGGTCAAGTTGAAGAGTAAACCTGCTGAGTTCAACTACAAGGTGAAAGGTCAAACCAGGTCTAAGGTAGGAAACCATCAAGAGCAGGAAATGATCAATCAGGTCCAGGATCACATAGGCTAAAGGGTGAATAGGTAGGCAGGAATCTAGCAAAGCTCCAGGAACAGTAGCAGACTAATTAATGCATACACCAGACATCAGATGATAGCTTAATGTGGGGCCATGTGATTGCTTTGTTAGTTGTCCATCATGTTATGGAATACAGGTAAAGGATTTACATCATCCTAGCTTATATGATAAGCTCTTTAGGCCTGGTTCCCCTGATAAGAGTTTATTGTTCTAACTCACTTCTGCTGCACAGTTCTATTATATCCCTGGTATGATTATAATGAGCTAGAGTGCTTCCAAAGTTCCGATTCATCCCAATAAAACTTATAGAATGGCTCCTGTTCTATTCCTAGGATTCAGTCTGGGCTGGACCTGTGATGACTGACCAAGGTAATTTCTGGGTACACCCAGAGGCTACAGACATCCTTCTCTCAGAAATGAAGTCAAAGGTTGCTTATAGAATGAAACCTTCTAGAGTGAACAGCCTGACAGCCACTGTTTTATATAATTCAAAGTAATATAGACTAGGTCATACATACATCACAC
Source organism: Grammomys surdaster (assembly GCF_004785775.1). Classification (NCBI taxonomy): domain Eukaryota; kingdom Metazoa; phylum Chordata; class Mammalia; order Rodentia; family Muridae; genus Grammomys; species Grammomys surdaster. Next base: position 2,846,003 of record NW_021620970.1, on the reverse strand, counting down.
AGGTACCCACTGATCCAATTCAGAATGTAGGGAGCAAAAAAGAACATGAGATAATTTATTTGTTGGAACCAAATAGTATACTTATTTGTCTTCATGTACTTGATGTACCTACAGTAGATCCAGGTAGTTCAATAAACATAATGAAACATTAACAGATATGTGTAACACATTACCTTATTTTGTTTATCCATGTGCATCCTATTATTCATCCAAATTATGATATTTTCACATAGACTGTCTTTTCCTTTGTAATACATAAGTTAATAAGAAAACCTTAGCTCCTGCCCTCAGGGAACATGAACTTTATTATGATACATAAGCAATGTATTAGATTAACGTGGCCAGCAAATAAGACAAACCACCAAGTGTATGGAAAAAAAGTCCAGATATAAGTATCAAATCCCAGCTTCTTGTTCTCCTCACACTAGTGTGTGAATTCTATTAAAATTCCTCAAGTGTTGCCAAAGTTTATAGGAAGCTTTTTAAGTATGGTCGCCTTTCATATATCCATCAAATTCAAGAAACAAACTTCAAAATGTGGTTTGCAAAACCATCAAGAAAAGACAATAATGTCAATCAAATGCTTTGTGCTGGTCTTCATTATTGGTATGATTCTGCTTCTGTATGAAAGATAAGTGATGCAGAAGTGGGGTACACAGACTATATTGGGAACATGGGAAAGAGAGTAGCCAGTCTAGGGAGGAAGCAGACCAAAGCAAAGCTGTTCTTGATCAATTGGGTGGTTCAAAGAAAAGCTGTAGGAGTTACTTGGACTGAGTCATTGGGCCACCCAAGTTTGTTTCCTTCATTTTTTACTGTACAGGCTAGAAATTATACTCACTTTTCTCTCTGCTTGTCATCCTAATGACACAGCATGGCTGTCATAGCTGTGTTTAATTAATGAAAGATGAACTCTGATATCTTTGGTATGTGCAATTAATAAAATATTATTTGTATTAATAATGAAATACAGTTATTTAACATTTAAATGGCACAGATTGAGATTTCATTTCTGATGTCTCAAACTGAGCTTTGAGTCATCAAAAGAGTTTAAATCACCTGGAGGTTCAGGCTGAATACATATGTATTCTTTTATCTTTTGGTGTTATAACTGTGAGTCAGGGATTCAGGAACCAAAAAGATGTTTCTGGAAGGACACAGGACTTATATGCCCCATCAAATCACCCTGCACTCCTATGCTCTTGCCCTTCCAAAAACATTCTATTAAATTCTATTTATTTATTTATTTATATATTTTGGTTTTTTGAGACAGGGTTTCCCTGGCTGTCCTGGAACTCACTCTGTAGACCAGGCTGGCCTCGAACTCAGAAATACGCCTGCCTCTGCCTCCCAAGTGCTGGCATTAAAGGCGTGAGCCACCACCGTCTGGCTAAATTCTTTTTCATAAAGAGTCTAAGACAATTTATATGGAAGTAATTTTTAATACTGAAAATTTATGCATTAAGATAAAATAAATCACTGCATTTAGATAATATGCCATGACTAGAAATATTGCCTTTAATAGAGTAGAAATTAATCTCAATCTGTTATTAGTCAGAATAACTTTGGTCTAAAATATCCTAGTTTTTATTAAAATAGCATGCAAGTCTGTAGACATAAAAGACTGCTGCTTTCTGAGTGACTCAAATAAAACCAGTTTGTTGGTTTTAGTAACCTATAATTCTGTTATTGGTTATTTGGTCTGCATTTTATAAACCTTGGGCAAATATTTTTGTCTTTACTACTAATTACATGAATTAAGTAACTGAGTACAGAATACAAAGTTTTAAAGGCGATATTTTTGAGTTTCTGTTAAGAACTTTATTGGATTTACAAGCAAGTTTTTGTTTTGTTCATTTGGGGATTTATACATAGAGAAGATTTTGTTAAACATTCTGTCCATTAATCCTTCCATGATTACCTTTCTAGACATAAGATTAGAAACACTGAAAGGACTACTCAGTTCAAGTAAGTAAATGCAGGAGGAATTATGGGATAAAGCTCTAGATTAGGAAACAATTAGGTTTACTAAAGGATCTGGATGAAGAACTGAGGGACAAAAATGTGTGAAGTTCCCTGGGAGTCCCTGTTATTTTACACAAGCTTTTTAAAAGATGGTTGGTCAATCAAATATTAATATTGACTAACTCTGACTTCATAGCTAAACTCTACTTCATTTTATAATTTCTTCATGACAATCTTTTTTTCCTGGTCAATGAAATATTTGAACTTTACAATGATATTCCAGAAAGTTGTACCTCACACATATCTGAAAGATAGAGAAGGGCTCAGACAGGAGAAGATAGAGATGAAATAAAGCTTCAACTAGAAATAAAATGATTTCTTTGTTAGAATAATTTATAAAGGAGGAAAAATGTACAGTCAATCAGTCACAATTCAAGGCAGGATAAGTGAGTTTTAGGTGCTAAGGGTCAATAGTCTTAAACTAACAGGGGTAAAGTGGGTAAAAGTTCATCAGAACTCAAATAAGAAAGTAAGAAAGTGTATTCTGCATTGAGTAAAATGGCTATAATAATAATGGGAGAATTTACTGTTGGGGGGTCGTCTAATATGCAGAAGGAAAGCAGTTTGTTGGTTTTAGCAACTTATAATTCTGTTATTGGTTATTTGGATGAATTTTACAGACCTTGGGCAATTATTTTAGTTCTCAAGGTGAAAGGCATTATGACCCACATTTTAAGAAGATAAGTTTGTAAACAGTGTGGAAGTTAGAACAGTGTACTGAAAGTCTGGTAACGGTGTCTCCAATTAAAAACATCCTATGATAGTGATGGAAATTCAATGACATCATTCGGTATCTACTCAAATTGAGATATAATACAATTGACCCAATGGTAAAGGCCCACTAGGCAGCTAGAATTAATAGCACTTAATGACAGCACTGATGAGGATGAAGGGTAGACAAGGTATATAGAGCATCTTTAATGAGTAAGTAGGAAGATCAAACTAGTTATATATTCATCACTATGTGATAGAGTTTTTTGCCCTTGAGATATTATAAAAAATGATTAAGAATCAGTATGAAAAATGTTAGAAAAGGGAAAAGGCTGTAAAGTGACCAACTGATGCTCAAAAACCAAGTTAGCATGTTTCCTAAGAATAAGGTGTTGACCAACAGAAACTAATTGTGTAACAAGAGATGATCTATTTGAAAATCTCAAAAATAGTGATATGAAAAAAAAATAGCAATGAGGGGAAGAAGAATACAAATGAATATCCCACACATTTATGTCAAGACCACTGTGTGATATTTACAGTTTTTATCAAAGAAGAAAAATTAAAGAATTAACTAAAGAATTATATCAGGAAATTAGTACAAGAGAAAAATTAAATAATGAAGAATGATCAATAAGGGTTAAATGAAGTGGAGTCATGACTAGAAACAGCAAAGACTATAAGTGACTAACAGCATCATTGAACTGTAGAAGAAAGAAAGCATAAAGACATGTCCTGGTGCCTGCTAAAGAAACTGAGGCAGCAGTTCAAATTATCATCTGAAAGATTATTAAGTTAAAGGAGATGTGTGAGGAGCATCCTCATCCCTGCAAATAGATTTCTCTTTTCCTTTTGAACATAATGAGCTTGATAGGCTTTGTTGACTGAGAAAAGTCTAGCAAATATTAAAAGAAATGCAAGCTAAATTTGAGATTACAGGATAAGAACTAAGGACAATAATGAATGCAATGAGGAATAAAATAAATTTTCTAAACATTAGGAAACAGAAAAAAATGGTTAAAGATTAGAAGGACTTGTTTTGAAAACCAGAACTTTTCTAGAGAGGCAGTCAGAATAGATGAATGGGGAAACCATAAACCTAATGCAATATATGGATCTTATCAGTGGTAAACAAAAGTTTGAAAGGTGCTTTTAATAGAATGAATATGAGAATACTGAGCAGTTAAGATACAACCCATGGGTAAAGAGGAGAGAGGGCCCCCCAAAGAGAATAATCCTTGTCTGTAAAATTAGGTTTCCTGAAGAAATAACTTTCCATAGGACAGCAAATTTATGTGTCTATTTCCTTAAGAACCAAGCTTCTACACCACATGCCTTAGTGAACCGTATGTCAATGCCTTTCTATAAATTTACTTTAATAAACCCCGATTAACTTAGAAAATGATGCAATCAATAAAATGAACAGTTTGTAAAAGTGCTACAACTTTCCTATTCAAAATAGGGCATAATAGTTCTATGAGATAAAACTGCCTGCATTGAAGATTCAACTCTACTAGTTGGACTTTGATAATATACAACTCATCTGCACATATTTTTTTCTAAAGGACTTATTTAGGAGTCTTGTGGAGGCCACAAACATAGAAGAAGGCTGGGAAGAAAGGATGATCTGTAAAGTACTTACTATGTTAGCAGTAAGACCCAAGTTTAAAACCCAGAAGCCACCTAAATATTCTGAAAGGTAATTTCATATAATGCTAGTGCTGTGAACCCAGAGACAGGCAGATCACCAGAGCTTGCTCATCAACCAGCCTGGCCTACTTAAAATCAAATAAAACTATACTAAACAAGATCAAGGTAGATGAACTGTGTCTCTATGGGATGACACTTGAGGTTGAAGTTGAAGTTGTGTCCTGGCCTCAAGCACTGACAACACACACACACACACACACACACACACACACGCACACACACACTTGTAACGCAAGCACATAGGAATGGACAAAAATGACCATGAGAATTTTTCATCTCTTTCTTCTCCTTCCTCCTCCTCTTCCTCCTTCTCCTTCTATTGCTTCTTTTATCTTGTTTATCCTCCTCCTGTCAGCTCATCTTATCCCTCCTCCTTTTTCACTACCGTTGCTGGTTAATTCCTTCAACATTACTGAATACTCACTATATGTCTGTTAGTTTACTACTCTACTTGTCTATGATTAACAATGATGAACAAAAATGCTAACTCATTCTGAGTTCTGTGAAATGTTCAATAAATTTAAAAACAAGTATGGAACAAATAAAATGCATATAATTAAGTATATGAATATAAATCATGATAATTTCATTGGAAGAAATGTAAAGCAAGAAAAGTGTGCAACAGAATAAAAATACATCTATTGTGAAAGAACTGAGCAATGAGTAGATAGACAAAAATCTAAAACTTTTAATCCATAAATATTATTAAATGTTTCAAAATTGCCACCCAAAATTTATTTACTCCCAGTAAAATCAAATCCCAGGCTATAATGAAAATGTTTTGCCACATTTAAATATCTACCAAACAGTATAATTTAAATAAATATATTTTGTTTGAAGTTTACTATTGTTTACGTGAAAAAACAAATCAATAAATAAAAGGAAGTAGGTCCTACTTAAAGTGCCATTAAAATAATTAAGTCCTTTATTAACTTTGTTTCAACTATATTTATCTTAATACTTTTAATTAATTCTTTGATCACTTCATATGCTATATTTTTATCATATTCATCTCCTTCTCTCATTCCTCTTAGACCCACCCCGTATACATCATCACCCAACTTTGTGTTCTCATAAAAAAAAAACAGTCAATTCACTTTATACTCCCTATATACATATGAGCATGTGTACTGTTGTATGTAAAAAACACAATTTTGTTGTAGTCGTGTATGTTCTCTGGCTTTTACAATCTTTACACCCTTTCTCAATTAACTATAGACCTTGAGAAGGTAAGTGATCTAGATGTCCTATTTAGGGCTGAACACTTCATACTCTCTTATTTTCTCCAGGTTGATCCATTGTGGGTCTTTGTATTAATCTCTGTCTATTGCAAAAGGTAGTTTAATAAGGAATAAGCAACACACTAATCTGTGAGTGTAGAGATAAGTCATTAGGAGTCAGTTTAATATGTTCATTTAGCATAGTAATAGGAATAGAATCTCTCTTAAGATGTAAATAACCTGTTTAGCAACAGGTTCTTGACTCTGCTAATGTTACAAGGTGTGGGAAGCTTTGCCTTTTCCCCATCTCACGTCGCCATTACGAGATGGCGCCAGCATCCGGCCAAGTGAAAAACCCAGTGCGCATGTGTCAGGGATTGCCCCTCCCCCGAGTCACCCCGCCTGCCCCGTCTCGTCAGATGGCCTGACCTGCGGAGAGCCAGTTAGAGGTTGCCACATCCTAAGCGGGCTTTAGGCTCTATTTAAGGGCTGGGGTTTTGGCCCTCGGGGTCCTCCCCTTCCTTTCCCCTGATAAAGCTGATGCTCTCCCTCGGAAGAGAGATTAAAGCTTGAACTGCAGAAGGATCCTGCTGGCGGGAGGTAGCGCGGGACATTTGGTGCTGAGACCCGGGATACTAGACCTCACCATCGTCAGCACCTTGGAGGACCCCTCTATAGAGGAGGATTCAGAACTGCAGGAGGTAAGTTCAGAGAGGTATGTCTATCCCTGAATCTTTCGGGTTGTGCCTTGCCGTCATTTTTGTAGTTTTGGTTTCACTTCTTTTGACTCTTTGTGAAAATCGTAGGGCGATAGTTGCGAGCGGACGGGCTACCCTTGAGGATATTCAGGACAGCATGTCAGAAACTGAACGTAGTGAGAGGATAGACGCGCTTAGGGAAAAGGTACCGAAACAAAAGGAAAAGGAACACCCTTCAGCTGAAGAAAAGAACCCTCCTAATAAAGGAGAGATACCCCCTAACGGGAAAAGCTCGCTTTACCCCAACCTAGAGGCACTGACTATCGACAGTGCAGAGAGTTCCTCTGGGGACTCCGGTGAGGAGTCATTAGATTCTACAGAGGAGGCGGAGTTAGACGACGAGGCAGCAGAGTATGAGGCAGAGAGATACCATCCTGATGAGCGTAGAATCAGAAAGCCTCTGAAGAAGCCCCCTAAGAAAAAGGTTCCCTCGGCCCCCTCAATTCCTCCTCCCCCATACGCTCCTCACTCGGGATATTCCCTGCTCCCAGAGAAAGTCAGGAAGAAGCTCAGGACAGCTTTCCCTGTTTTTGAAACAGAAGATGGAGGGCGAGTGTACGCTCCTGTAGACTTTACTCAACTAAAAGAATTGGCTGAATCAGTTCGCAAATATGGGCCCAACGCCAATTTTACTTTGGTACAATTAGATAGACTTGCCAATAATGCCTTAACTCCTGCAGATTGGCAAGTGATTGTTCAAGCAGCCCTTCCCAGCATGGGTCAATACATGGAATGGAAGGCGTTATGGTACGAAGCCGCACAAACACAGGCTCGCGCCAACGCTGTCGCTCTCACTCCTGAACAGAAGGAATGGACAATGGACTTGTTGACAGGCCAGGGAGTCTACGCTGCAGACCAAACCCGTTACCACTGGGGAGCCTACGCTCAGGTTGCAGCTACAGCCATTAAGGCATGGAAGGCACTCTCCAAGAAAGGAGAGGCCAACACACAACTTACCAGGATAGTTCAGGGGCCTCAAGAATCTTTCTCAGACTATGTGGCTAGAATGACAGAGGCAGCGGGGCGTATTTTTGGAGATACTAGTCCGATGGAGCCTCTGATTCAACAATTAATCTTTGAACAAGCCACACAAGAATGTCGTGCGGCCATTGCCCCACGAAAACATAAGGGGTTACAAGACTGGCTGCGGGTTTGTCGTGAGCTCGGCGGACCCCTTACTAACGCCGGATTGGCGGCAGCCATTCTTCAGTCACAGAGACGCCCAGCTGATAAAACTAATCCTAAAGTCTGTTATGGGTGTGGCAAGCCCGGTCATTTTAAAAGAGATTGCCCCACGGCTAACAGGAAACCAGGTGTTCCCTCGCTCTGTGGCAGATGTGGCAAAGGATACCATAAAGCCAGTTCATGCCGTTCCATTAGAGACATGAAGGGCCGGCTTCTCCCCCCTTTAGATGACCAAAAAAATGGAATGGCGGGCCCTCGTTCCCAGGGCCCACAAAGATATGGGATCCAATGGAACAAGAGCCAGGAGGGCCAGGAGGAAGAAGAGGAGAGTCAGCGGATGCTCAAGGGCGACCCCGCCATATGGACCTCCGCGCCTCCGCCGACTTCTTATTGACACCTCACCTAGGAGTTCAACCGGTCCCGGTAGAACCTGTAGTCTTGGCCCCGGGGACCGTGGGCCTCATTTTAGGCTGAGCGTCACTCGCCCTCCAGGGTTTGATAGTCCTGCCAGGCATTGTAGATACCCAACATTCTGGAGACCTTCAAGTCCTTTCCTCTAGCCCTAAGGGAGTTTTTTCCATTACAAAAGGAGATCGAATCGCTCAATTATTGCTACTCCCAGGGATAGAAGGAAACCCAGGAATAGATACTAAACGCCTGGGATCCTCCGGAACTGATTCTGCTTATCTTATGATTTCATTAAGAGACAGACCTAAATTACATTTGACAATTCAAGGGAAAAAATTTGAAGGGATTCTAGACACAGGAGCAGACAAGAGCATCATTTCCACACTATGGTGGCCCAAGGCTTGGCCTATCACTGAGTCCTCTCATTCTTTACAAGGCTTGGGATATCAATCCAGCCCTAATATTAGCTCTACCATTCTGCGATGGTCCGCTCCTGACGGGAAACGAGGACAATTTATCCCTTATGTGCTTCCTCTCCCCATTAATCTATGGGGGAGAGATGTTTTGAAGACATGGGCTTTACCCTCTCAAATGAAAATTCTGAACATTTGGAGGAAACCCCTATCCTCGGGTCTTACGCTCCACAAACACGAGGCATGATGAAAAGAGTGGGTTATAAAGGAAAAGGACTGGGAAAATCAGAACAAGGAAGGATTGAACCTGTAAGTACTACCCAAAAGTCAGACAGAAAAGGACTGGGTTTTTTCTAGGGGCCATTGAGGGATTCTTACCCATACAGTGGAAGACAGAGGTCCCTGTGTGGGTTCCTCAATGGCCCCCTCCTATGGATCCATCCAAATGCCTCTCCCAACAAGGTTATAGAGTGGTACCCCTCCGCGGTCGCTCAGCTGGCCCTCCGTGGTATTAAATCAGCCATTATGCATTTTGGAAATGAGCCGGCCACCCTCCTGGTGCCTTATACGGCCGCCCAGGTACAGGTCTTAGCTGCTGCCTCAGATGATTGGACAATTTTAATATCCACATTTTCAGGTAAGATTGATAACCATTACCCTAGACACCCAATCCTCCAATTTGCTTCAAGACAAAGTATAATTTTCCCAAAAATCACCTCTACAGAGCCTGTTAAAGAAGGAACGGTAGTTTACACTGATGGTTCATCCAGTGGTACTGGAGCATATGTAGTGGGCGATAAGGTGGTTTCTAAACATTTTGATGTAGCCTCGCCTCAGATGATAGAATGTTTAATAGTATTAGAAGTGCTTAGAGAATTTCCAGGGCCCCTTAATGTAGTGTCTGATTCTGCTTATGTGATAAATGCAGTAAATCTTCTAGAAACAGCTGGTATTATCAGGCCCGCCAGTCCTATTCAAAAGGTTTTTTTAAGTATTCAGTATGCCCTTCTGAATAGAAAAGCCCCTGTATATTTTACTCATATGCGGGCCCATTCTGGACTTCCTGGCCCCATGAGCAAGGGCAATACTTTGGCAGATAGAGCCACTAGACTTACGGCTGTGGCCCTGTCTTCCCCTTTTGATTTGGCTAAAGAATTTCATCACACTTTCCACGTGACGGCAGAGACATTACGCCGTCGTTTTCTTATCACCAGAAAGGAAGCCAGAGATATTGTTACTCAATGTCACAATTGCTGTGAATTTCTTCCTACCCCTAACGTGGGGGTTAACCCTCGGGGCGTGCGGCCTTTACAGGTCTGGCAAATGGATGTAACTCATGTCCCTTCCTTTGGAAAACTCCAATATGTTCATGTCTCCATTGATACCTGCTCTGGCATAATGGTTGCTACGCCTTTGACAGGTGAGAAGTCCTCTCACGTCATCCAACACTGCCTAGAGTCATGGGCTGCATGGGGCCACCCTAAGCTCCTAAAAACTGACAATGGTCCTGCTTATACCTCTGCAAAGTTTCAACAATTTTGCCGACAGATGAATGTTACTCATCTCACGGGCCTCCCTTATAACCCACAGGGCCAAGGAATTGTTGAATGTGCTCACAGGACTTTAAAGTCTTATCTACTTAAACAGAAGGAGAGTTTGAAAGAACTCCTCCCCCCCGTCCCTAGGGTAGCCGTTTCTACGGCCCTCTTTACCCTTAATTTTCTGAATCTGGATGACAAGGGACATACAGCTGCAGAAAGACACTGCTCTGAGCCCGACCGACCAAACGAATTAGTTAAATGGAAAGATGTGTTGTCTAACACTTGGAGAGGACCGGATCCTATTCTTATAAGATCCAGGGGAGCTGTTTGTGTTTTCCCACAGAGTGAAGATAATCCGTTCTGGGTTCCAGAAAGGCTGACAAGAAAAATTACAGATCCCAACCATGCTGACTTAAAGAAGACATCTCCTGATGTTCCTGTGGACCCTCCATCTCCGGACAAATAGCACTTTGGGAACCCGATGCTGGGCCATCCTGTCAACTCGTGTAGATGCTTCTGTATTAGAGGGCCTGACCTTGATGTTTTCCTCCATTTTTTCTTATTTTAAGGAATGGGTGGGGGTGGGATTGTTTTGGAGCCTTGCTCTGCGGCGGAGTGCTGCTCCTCCTCTGGCTCTTCTGTAAACTCAGGACACAGGGCAAGAGGGATAGGATGGTCGTGGCTCAGGCACTTGTGGCACTAGAACATGGAAACTCGGCAAATTTTTGGATTGCCATGCTGAACTCTGACCAGAGACCAAGGCCGTCCGGCCTTTAGTTTTGGACACATTTCTCCTCACTTCTCTTAGACCAATGGCCATGCACCTCTAGGAGTTTCCTCCATTGCACAGAGTTGGCATTGGTCTCCTATCCACCGTCCCTTAGCCCCTGCACCCAGAGGGCCCAGCTCCCATTGCACCTGGTTTTGGTGAGGGACGTTTTCTGTATTCTCCTCTCCTACCTATATAACCCTGCCCACTGAGGCGTCCCTCTCAAGGTTAATTAAATAAAAATCACTAGAGCGGACGGATAAGCCTCGGCCACCTAAGACAGGGCAGCCTCGTGTGGGGAGGCTGGCCCAATGACGGGTAAGAGCTCGAGCACTGCCCTCTACAGAAGGTTTGATCTACCGTGGAGTAATACACGCCTCTCCAGGGGACTTTTACTACTTTCTCTTAGTCTCGATCGCTCGTCCCTCCAACAAGAGGGGACTCGCAGAACGGCTCCTTCTTCTTCCTAACTTCACGTCCACTCACGGACTGGTTGGTCCCAGGTCTCCTGAGTCAAGGTTTCGCCTGTCCTTTTAATAAATAATAAAGGGGGAGATGTGGGAACCTTTGCCTTTTCCCCATCTCACGTCGCCATTACGAGATGGCGCCAGCATCCGGCCAAGTGAAAAACTCAGTGCGCATGTGTCAGGGATTGCCCCTCCCCCGAGTCACCCCGCCTGCCCCGTCTCGTCAGATGGCCTGACCTGCGGAGAGCCAGTTAGAGGTTGCCACATCCTAAGCGGGCTTTAGGCTCTATTTAAGGGCTGGGGTTTTGGCCCTCGGGGTCCTCCCCTTCCTTTCCCCTGATAAAGCTGATGCTCTCCCTCGGAAGAGAGATTAAAGCTTGAACTGCAGAAGGATCCTGTGTGTGCCGCGTCATTCCTGCTGGCGGGAGGTAGCGCGGGACAACAAGGTATGGGTTTCCTTTCATGGAGCATGACTTATATCCAATCAAAATTGGTTGAGTACTCTCATGATATTCATACTCTTACCACATTTGTGAACATGTCTTCTCAGTACATTCATTATTGAAGCTAACAGAGTTAATGATAAGGCTGATGACTACTTTTCTCTTCTAGTAGCATACATAGTGCCTTCCAGGACCATAAGCTCTCATCAGTAGCAATGAAGCTTCCAGGTAAGTACCAGGTTGATTTCTCTATGTTTTGAGACTAAAAATGTCCTGTTTTGCTCTATAGAAACTTACTTTCACATTTGGAAGGGAAATCATGGGCAATGAACTAGTTTGTATGGAAAATACAATTAAAAGTTAAACTGATCAAAAATGAAAAACTTAATGTCCACAGTAAATAACATGTAGAAACAGCTATCACATCTTAAGTAATAAGAACCTTATGCTTCCAGTAGATGTGTTGTGTGAATTTTGATTATAAATAGAAAACAAGACCAATGAGAACATCAATGATAACTCACTCAAAAAGGATTACGATAGTTGCAAGAGTTTAGGAAAAACATAAACACAAAACAAATTCAAGCCAAATTAGTAGCCAGTCAATAAATAAAAGGAATGCGAATGTAGTGTTATGTCAAAAGAATTGATGTCCCCTTTTGTCATTTCAATCATAAGGCAACCAAGCAAAATATGAGAGCAGATGACACCTGTACATTAGAACAGAACAAATAAAACAAACTTGAGGGGCTTCCTCTACTTTGATGTGTGCACTGCATATAATGTGAAATCTACATGTAAATACTAAAGCTGTTAGACATATATGAAAGTTGTGTGATATTTGCAAATAGTAAAATAGCAATATCTCTTAACAGCAAGTTAATCTTTACAAAGGTCTATTTTAATTTCTATCGGCTGAAATTGTGCAACATACAATTGAATGATTGAGAGATTCCACCTTACACCAATCAGAATGGATAAGATCAAAAATTCAAGTGTCAGTACATCCTGGCACAGATTTGGAGAAAAAGGAACACTCCTTCATTGCTGATGGGATTGCAAACCGGTACAATGACTCTGGAAATTAGTCTGGTGGTTCCTCAGAAAATTGGAAATAGTTCTACCTGAAGACACAACTATACCACTCCTGAACACATACCCAAAAAGATTTTCCACCATACCATAAGAACATGTGCTCCACTATATTCAGTGTAGGCTTATTCATAATATCCAGAAGCAGGAAACAACCCAGGTTTCCCTCAACTGCAGAATGGATACAGAAAATGTCATTTGCATTGTGTTTACACAATGGAATACTATTCATCTATTAAAAACAAGCACATCGTGAATTTTGCAGAAAAATGGATGGAACTAGAAAACATCCTAAACAAAGGTAATCCAGACCCAAGTGGACATACATGGTATGTACCCACTGATTAGTGGATACTAGCCAAAAAGTACAGAATACACATGATATAACTCACAAACTGTATGAAGTTTAATACTAAGGAAGGTCCAACATGCTTCAATGCCACTTAGAAGGGGGAGCAAAATAATAACTGGAGGCAGAGAGAGGTAGATATCTTAGTAAAGGTACCTCCAGTAGATAGACAGGGCCCCCATATACTTTCAAAAATTTGACCCAGAATTGTTCCTGTCTAAAAGAAATAAAGGTACAAAAACAGCAGAGATTGAAGGAAAGGCCACCTAGTTGACAGCCTAATTTGGGATCCTTCCCATGAGCAGTCACCAAACTTTGACTCTATTCCTGAGTTCATGGTGTGCTTGCAGACAGGAGCCTAGCATAGCTGTCTTCTGAAAGGCTTTATCAGCAGCTGAGACAGATATATCATCCATTGGACTGAGGACGGGGATCCCTATGGAAGAGCCAGTGAAAAAACTGAAAGTGCTGAAAGGTATGGAAACCTCAGAGGAAAAACTAAAGTATCAACTAACCTAGACCCCCAGAGCTCCCAGAGACTATGCTACCAACCAAAGAGCATACAAGAGCTGGTCTGTGGCCCCTGGCACATAAGCAGCAGAGGACTGACTTGGGCCTCTGTGGGAAAGGATGTGTCTAATCTGTAGAAATTTGGTGCCTCAGGGAAAGGGGATGGTAGATAGGGTATGGTGGGGGTGGGTAGGAGAGTGAGGCGTTGGGTGGGTGGGAGAGTACCCTCTCAGAGTCAAAGGAGAGGGAGATAGAGTAAAAAAAATTCTGAGAGGGTAAACCAAGAAGGTGGAGCAACATTTAGAATGTAAAAAATAAAAGAAAATGCTTTATTTACATTACAAAAAAAAGAATGGAGTGCCTACATTTTGGAGATCATGTTACAGTTAAGAAGTGATTGAACCTACTATTCCCATCAAATGTAAACAGAAAATTCATGATGCAGATATGATTGTGTTAGTCGTGTATTGACTGTAGTAAGTAGCATTCAACACCTATCTAAGTCAAAAGAAAAAAATGTATTAAAACATTCACCAAATTTGAGTATTTTTTACAAAAAGAAAACTCCATGAAATTTAAGCATACTTGGGAAAATTGACCAAATATCTGTGAAGGCATTCACAAGTTTTGTAAGGAAAAGTGGCATTGTCTACTAAAGAGACATGTTTAGTCCACACAGCAGAACTGTGATGTGCTTGTTCTTCTGATTCAGTCCCTTTCATTAGGTTGTGACACTAAGTTGAATCCTGGATTGATGTGTGATGTATAGTATTAACATTTTCCCAATTAATTAGCTGTTGATTATAATAAAAATATTTCAGGACCTTTTATGTCTAGTGACCACAGTTCTTAACATGTACTGGTTTAAAAATCATTGTATCATTTTGATGGGGTGGAGATTTACAACTTCCACTCAAAGCTTTTAAAAATTTCTACCTACCTTATAAAAAGTTAAATATAAGAAATTATGGAGATTATGAGGATGGCTTATTGTAGACTTTATCCATTTTATACTATATGAAAGGCTTTTTGCTTGTTTTTCAATTCTTAGGTTGTATGAAAAAACAAATATCTAAAATATTCAAAGGATTTAAATTATTTCTCTTGGATCTGTTTTGCATTATGTAAAATCAAGAGGGATAAATGATTTTTCTCTGGGAAGCAAAACTGGCATCAAGATTAAAAAAGTTTCAGTGTTGAAATTCTGTTCATAGTGTTATTACACACACACTGAACTCTCATTGAGATGAACATCAATAAATTGATTGACCTGAGAGATACATATTGATTTGAGCAAGACCAAGGTCTGGATTCACATTAGACAATTCTTCTTGATATTTTCTAAGATGCAAAGTCAATATATGAATTGTTATATTCATATTCTGAGTAATTTTTCTAGTCATCAGGCAAGTTAGGCTTCTCAATCCATTATGGAGAGATGTTAGCTACCTTACATTTATATTCTGTGTGCCCCTAAAAGTGTCCAGGTGGAGTATTCCTCATATTTGTTATGCAAAAATTGAAAATTTAATAACACCAGATAGTATTACAATTGATCATTAACTTAACATTAAAAATCTGAAAGTTTCTTTTTTATATATTACCACTTTAGTGGTATGAAGCTAGTATGTGTAGTTATTGCAGTTAATCAAGAAGTAAACTAAGTCAATTATTTATAAAATGTTCTTTTTTGATTGCTCACTGGCAATTAAAATGATATGTATGATATTTCTATAAACTGTTCTCTTGTGATGGAGAAATGACTCTAGCATTCCACCCAGAAGCATTAGACTTCCCTCTCCAAAGGTAATATGCTGCTATGTTCCTAATTGTCATTTACAGTTCTTAGCTTCAGTCTAGTGTACAAAGGCTAGGAATTGCTATCAGCCAGTGCTTCTGCACTTGGAACATGCATCAAGAGATTGGTGTAGAGTCTGGAAGGTGATAGCCTAGGGATTCTGAAGGAGTGTCAGTGGTGAATTAGTGTAGATAGTAGTTCTCGTTTTACATCTATTGCTGTGAAAAATATTCATCTGACAAACAAAGTTTGTGCTACAAAGGTTTACTTCAGTTGATAATTCCATGCTGCAATTCCTCATTATAGGGAAGTCAAGACAATCTAAAATGAAATACTTTATCAGTTTGTATCCACAGTAAGAAGCTAAGAGAAGAAAATGCATATATATTCACGTTCCTGCTTACTTATGCTGATTTCAATATCTCCACTCATTTTATTCAATAACTCCTGCCTGCTCTGCACCTTCGGTCAACTGGGTCTACCAAAACCAATTAATTTAATAAAATCAACCCAAGGTAGATATTCTTTCATTGAGATTATCTTTCCAGATGGTCTTAAATTATGTTGAGTTGACAAAGTTAATGTTCTCAAGAGTTAATGGGCATCTTAAACAGTGTCTCAAAATATTGCTGTTTCTGTAACAATAAAAAGTTGACCCAAGAAAAACAGGAGGAACAGTTCTCTCCATTTTTTAAGAACATGGTGATATAACGGAGAATACATGATGCCATGAACCATGTGACACTTCTTGCTTGACTGCCATCCTCACCAGGTAGGTAGCATTCTCAGCATGTTAAGACTGACATAAATAAATATTGATATAAATAGATAACTAAAAACTACACATGTTTCTTGCCTCCTAATTCTAGTATCTAGATGTTCTACAGAGTTCAACAAAGTTGATGTCTTTCAGGGCCTCTCTTTCTGGCTTGGAGGTGAAAAACATCTTCATTATCTATTTCTCTTCTCATTAGCTTTGGCTCTGACTTACCTTTCTTCTCAAAGGCATACCAGGCAGAATGAATAATGGCCCACTCTAACGATCTTACTTTCCATTTGTTCCCTCCTTTTCACTACTCTATTTTCAAATAGTGTCACTTTCTAAGGCCCTGATGTTGTAACCTAGTGCATTACCATCGGATTGGGGATGAAGCTTTAATGAAGCCCTAAGGGAACAAGAGATCAGCCAGCTTTATTCACATTAACAAGGGAACACTACAGGTGTAATGAAAATTTTTCATAATTTAAAGATGTTTAAACGAACCCCTACATAGTGATATCTCATCCAGACTAAAGGGAAGACAAAATACAACAGTATAGCAAAAGTACTGCAAAACTTCTGTATCCAACCCATTTCTTCAGGGTATTCTTCTTACAACCTCAAGGGATTACTCTGTTAGGGAAAGTTTTTATTAGAACACTGATAGAAAATCAAGTGATTGTCCAGGTGCTATGGTTCATACCTGTTATTATAAGATTCCATAGAAAAGGCAGAAAAGTTCCATGAGGAAGATGTCAGCCAGGTCTTCACTCAGACTTCAGACACAGCCCACTTAGTGAGACCCATCAAAAAATTAAAATAAAAACAAACACTAACCAAAATAATGATGTTTAAATTTTGACTTTTTGACTTACTTAATTTGATATCACAACCAAATATTTGTGATATGTAAGTTTTGATTTTTTTTCTTATAATATGAATAATAAAACTTGACTCAATTGATGAAAGTGGCATAACAAAAAAATTATTTCCTCAAAGAATTTCCACAGGTAATTATTTCTATAAATGACAGAACTACGTTCAAGAGCACATCTGTCTTGATTTCAAAGTAAAAAAAAAAAATGATTTTAACCTTAAAGATGTCAAGACTGCATTGATAATACAGTAATAATTATATATCTACAGATCATGGTTATCAATCTCCTTCATATGTACATGCTTAATACAATGAAAAAGTCATTAAGCAAAAATGAAGATACTAAGGAATGTATCTATAGGATAATCTCCATGTTGGAAACTTTGTTCCTCCTTGATTTTAATATTCTACTAACATGCGTATAGGTATATACACGTTCATGCTCCTATATATTTGATTCTCATACACATTTCATTATATGTACATGCGTATACTATATATATATATATATCCAGATGGTGGTCTGGAAAAATCTGTAATAAATGTTTTTTTTCTTTCATAAATAAGCATTAGAAAAGCAACCAGAAACTAGGTATTTCCTGTATAAGTATATGCGAAGACTGGTACAGCTAAGTGATCAGTGACTGGTATTTGTAATGTTGCACGGCTAAGCATTTGACATACACTTTTGCACAATTAATCATATGAAACAGACTCTGTTTTTACCTTCAATTTACAGATGGGGATGATTCTTAGAAACATCATCTCACCTAAAGGTGGGTGACTCATGCTTCCAAACAAGTTCTTCCCAACTTCAGAACACAGACTCTCGAGGATTCCCTCTATACTTTCTTCCTGTAATTCATCATCAGTACCAACGTAATCAGACAACCTGCCTGTGCTTTGATTTCAAGTTATTTCAGCCATGTTTCCTTCTCACACTTCATTTACTTAGTTGACTATCACTATTTCAAAATACCTGAGGTGTCCAGAAGACATTAATTAGTGGCAACATCAATAAAGGAGATGCAGGCACCTACCCATCCTCTCATTGCTATTCTCTTTTGCTTCAAATTTAATATGATCTGTTAGTCACTGGAAGGAATATGATTATATATGCAAATATAACTGACAAATGTGATTGCTTTCTCTTATCAAAATGGTACAACCCCAATTAAAGGGAAGGGAAGAACAGGAGAGAGGTTGATGAGCATCAAAGAGTGACAGTTCTGGAAGAAGCAATGAGAATGAGCAAAGACTCGCAGAACCTTGCTGTCTCTCAGTGGAATGACTTCTACAGGAGCAATGTGCTTAGTGAATCTTATTAAATGACTTTGGATGTGATAATGTCAGTGGGTCTCGCCTGTAAGTTTTGGTATGCCACAGCAAATTTAGAAGCATCACTTCTGAAGAGACTTAAGTCTCCCCTGAAGTCAATATAACATCATGGGTTCTATTTTATGGTCATTTGAGTCTTTCCTGCATTGTTCCTGATTACTTACAACATTTGATTTGCTAGAAATATGTGAATATTTCTGAACGTTAAAGGATATATAACAGATGTCATGGAGAATCTTGTGGAAGTCAAGGTTTCTAAGGAAGACATTAATAAAAAATAGGATGTTACTTTAATATAATTTGTCACTATTCACCCCAAATCTTCCCTGATGGATTCTCGTGAAGCTGTCTTGTCACATTTACACAGGCTTTGTTTAATCTTCTCACCTAGCCTTTCAAGAACCTAATTAACTACTTCCAAAAATACTAGCATATACTTCATTTAAATTGAATTGTTCATTACCAAAACAAGTAGATAATAGCTTGCACTGTTATAAAGAAAGACAAAGTGAAGATGTCAGGTAGAAAGAGATGAAAGATGGAAAGAAAATTACTATGTCATCAAAAATATAATAAAGTTTAAAAGAAAAAAGGTAAGACATTTTGGAGGATATATAAAAGAGATTGTTGAGAGCCAATGAAAAAGATATATCTTTAGTGAAGAAAATGTCACTAGTTGAATACTGTGTAAAGCTTAAAGCAATATTTTATCTTTGCCTTCCTAGTCAGACAAAAAAGAATCTTAAACTAGCAATATCAGTGTCCCTCCATGACAAATTAGGGTGCAAATGTATTGCATTATCTCTATAGGGTAAAACCTAACAGTATGTCAATGTAACACTGAGAAGAAATATTGATAATATTTTGGGAAATACTTTGAACTTTGGTGTTATGTGCAGATGTAACAAATGAAGCCTTAAGTCACTGAAAACGATGCAGCTGCATGGACCATACAAAATCATCCACAAAACAGCCATATAATTATAGCACAGCCACAACAGTATTAGATTAGTCTCAGTTACAGTGGTTAAAATCAGTCACCACAAATATATTGCCTTGTGTTTTCAAAATATTATCTTACCAAATATTTACACATCAAATATATTCAATAACTACTAATCATGGAACACTGTCATAACAGATTGAGAACACTGAAATTATTTACAGAACTAATTGTAGAAAAGAGTGTGAAGAATCAGGTATTCTAAAGCATAGTTGATATTAACCAAACTATCAATAACTTTAAGTATTGTTTGAACAACAAATCCCATGCCGAGGAGTTAATAAGTAGAGGATTACAATAAGATATATTTGTAGCAACAATGAATGCATTTATTGCTTTCAGTTGCTGTTACCAAATGTATGACAAAAGCAACTTGGAGAAGTAAGGAAACACTACACAATGGCACAGAGAAACATCCTCATTTTAAACAGGAAGAGTAAGGTTATAGTAAGGAAAGACTGGACTTACTGAAAGCCAGGAGGATAACCAGAGAATTGACTCATAATTTGGATGTATATTCCATCGTGGTGGGAAAGGCATAGAGTTAGGAGCATAAGGTGACTGGTAAGACCTCCTCTGTAGTTGGAAAGCAGAAAGGAATCAGTGCTGTTGCTTAGCTTGTATTTGCTTAGTTTTTTTGTTTGGTTGGTTGAGTTTGTTGTTCTGTTTTATATTCAGCCTAAGAGTCCAGTCTATGAGATGGTACCCTCTACACCCACATTCTGAGTCATCCCTCCTCAGTTACACTTCGGTGGAAAATCCCTCACAGACATGGGAAAAAAAAAACAAATCTTCCAGGTGATTCTAAATTTAGTCTTGTTGATAATGAAGACTTGCGATGACAAGTCTAGCTTTTATTAACTTGACACCGTAACTCATCACTTTTAAATCACAACATTCCACCCTAGTTCCTCAAGGACTCACGGATGTCTCATAACGAACAATGTGCTTCCTTCATTATTTAGAACCTCCCAAATCTTAAATTTAACATGATTTAAAAGTTCTAATTCTAAAGTCTTTTCTATGATTAAAGAGAATTTTTTTTTTTTGGTTTAGCAAGGCAGCTTTTTTATGTATTTATTTTCCTTTTGTTGGATATTTTATTTATTTACATTTTAAATGTTATCCCCTTTCCCAGTTTCCCTTCGGGAAATCCCCTAACCTATTTCCTCTCCCTCTGCTTCAATGAGGGTGTTCCCCCACCCACCTACCCATTCCTGCCTCCCAGCCCTGCTACTCTGAGCACTTGCAAAATTAAATACTAATTTACATACTTTCAATATACAATAGCACTCAATATATAACATACAATACACATTTTCATTTCGAGTGGGAGAAACAAGGTGATAAGTAAGGCTACATGGGATCTAAATCATACCAAAAGTCAGTAGGTCAAACAGCAATTTCATGACTAGTATCTGGAGTTCATAAGGATTTATGTGGGCCTCAGTAGAAATGTGCTGTATTCTCTCCAGTTCTGCCACTTGCAGCATTAATAGCTACTTTCTTAAACCAATTTGTCCCCATACCTGCGTCTATACTTACAATGGATCCCATCATCTTTGCATTGCCAATATCCTCAAGTCAACACTAAAATATCACTATGAAACTTATAATGTCAGGGTCTCCTTTTAGGGAATCCGACATGGGACACATTGCCTTACTTCAGTGACTTTATGGAACCTCAGTGCAAGCATGCTTGCAGAACCCTACTATCCTTGCATTTTTTGCCTTGAAACCCAGTATCAAGCAGATGACACTGTCAAGTTTGGCCAGCTTTTAATTCAGTCTAGACCCCTTCTACCACAATGATTGCAGCTTCTGTGATCCTTTATGGTTGAACCTGGGGAAATAGTTACTATGTATTTGTTTTCAAATAGCATTCTCAATCCATGTTTTCTCCTTTCAAAATTGACTGATATTTTTAGAGTTTGGAGTTGTCCATAGGTAGAATCTTACCCTTGAGGCACCACACCGTGTTTACTGCCCTAATTAAAAGCATGTGAGGCATCTTATTTAATATGCTAATCTCTTTATTAAGTATCTCTTGCCTGCATCCTGCGACTTGCTGGGGCTCCTATCCTTGGTAAGTTGTACATTCTGTTCACATATCCTCCTCCTCCTCCTCCTCCTCCTCCTCCTCCTCCTCTTCCTTCTCCTCCTCTTCTTCCTCTTCCTTCTCCTTCTTCTCCTTCCTCCTTCTTCTTCTCCTTCCTAGCCCCTCCTCCTCTGTAGGTGTGTGTGTGTTTGAGTGTGTTTGTGTCTCTGTGTGTGTGTTGTATACACCAGGACATGTTTGTGGAAGTCAGAGAACAACTCACACATGTCACTTTTCTTCTGCTAGTACTAACACTCATATCATTATCTGCATCAGTCAGTAAAAGAAAAATAGATAGGATTTGGTTGCTTTCATTACTGAACCAATCACATTCTTCTATTTGAAACATGGCTATGAAAAATCAGGTTAAAGGAACAGCAAAGAGTCATGACACAAATCTTGAAATTTTCATTAATGTGACATCCACTTTGTATCGTGATTAGAGTGCATTTGTGGTAGTTTACATTCACAGAATTCCTTGTGGCCATTGTCAGCAAAAGAGAAAAAAAAAGTGATACCCAGGGTAAGTTTTTAATAAAGAGAAAAGCATTGTATAACATAAAATATTTGTTTGTCAAAGTAAACACTGTGTCATTTTGTCTAACATTTACAATGAGAAATGCCAAGCCAAAAATAATTTTTTAAAGATCACTATAAAATATACTACCATATAAAGTAATAAATGAAGTGTTCTACCACTAACAACATATAGAAATCATTACCTCTATCAACTGTCCATCATGTTTAATAAAGATTTTTTATTAACCTACTGGATTGAATTCAAGTTGAATGTATCAATCTTGATTTCTGAGATAGCCCCTTCTTATCTAAAATTTTTCTACTTTCTAGTCAGTATTAGAGGATCAGGATCAAGGAAGCACCTCAGTTGGTAGAGTGTTTGCCTAGCATGCATGAAGTATGTCCTGGCTTTGATCCCATAATCACAGAAAGCTGGATAGTGGTGCACATCTCAAATTCCCATACTTCAAAGGTAAAGGGAGGAAGATCAGTTCAGGGTCATTTTAAGCTACATGCTGGGATAGAGGATACACCAATATACAGAACCATGTCTCAATCAACAACAACAAAAACAAAAAAGGCATATATAACTTCAGGAAAAATAATTCAAATTATAAAGACAGATAGTGGCTTTTTAAAACTCATAGAATAATACCCAAATGTGTTCCTCTCATGGCTTTTATCTATGAGAAAAGTTACATGATAATGACAAATAATCAAAATAGTTTGATATTTATATATAGTAATATTCTGTTTCATAATCAAATAAAATAAATTCAATTTAATATAATAAATAACTGGCAGTACTCCTTAATACTTAGGCATAATTTTGGGCAAGAAGAATGTTCCAAGCAAGTCTCTGTTTTTCTGCTGCAGGCTTAGCCACCTTGTTATTCCTAGATATCATTGTATAATACTTTGATCTACTTGTCTCTGTAAAGGTAGGGAATATAGGTCTCAAAGGCCTCCCTCTCTGTTACTGTTGTTTTTTAGCCAATAATCCCAGAGCTGCAAAGTCAACTCATTACAGGATAACCACAGAAGAAAAAAAAAAAACTATGTATGGCTTACCTGGTGGACTAGATAAAACTTGATATTTCAACCTAAAAGTTAGCTAGATCCAGTAACTCTTATGATACAGTCTTCCAGATAATCCAGGCATACTTTGAGGTAAAAAAAAACAATCAATATTTGTATATTAGATTATTTGTATATTAGTCAAATTTAGCTGCTGTGATACAATGTATCAACTGGGTAGCTTAAAGTAATGGAGATTTATTATTCACAGTTCTGAGGCTAGAAATCTGGAGACCATGAAAATAGACAGCAGATGCTCTCTTAGCTTAGAACTAGTAAGGCAGTCTATGCTCCTTTCCATAGCCAATGATAACTATGGCCAACACAATCAAACAATGAAAATTTGAGTGACAACAGGGAGATTTCTTGCCTTCAATATTTCCCCCACACTAATTTAAATAATCATTAAGTTGAAATAAACATCCCAAGAAAAGCTAAGGAGGTTGTGATTGAGATGATTACTGAAGACTCCAACCTAGGCTAATTATAATTACACAGATTCCTTCCTGATATTTAAATAAATTTCACTGAAAGAATTTTGATGAAAGCAGCTATGAAAAGGTAATTCAGTGTTGTGGGCACTATAGAGAAAAGAAGGTATATTTATGAACTCAGGACAGTGAAAGGTTTAGAAAAACATTTATGTGAAGAGAGAAATGCAAATGATCAGAAGAAAGGCGTCTTTGGGAGGCAGAAAACAAGTAGAAATATAAATGTTCGGTGTACTGGACGCTAACCCAGCCTTTTTCTTTTTTCTCTATTGAACGTATTTTGTATAAAATATATTTTGATCATGGTTTTGCCTCCCTCATTTAATCTGGGAATCTCCCATCCTTCTCATCTATCTATCAAACTCTAGGTCTCTTTTTATCTTTAGAAAACAATTGGAAAAAAAATGAACGCAAAACAAAAAAAGAAAACCATAAGAAGCAGATTCACACACACACTCAAAACAAAACCCATAAAGACACAAAATCAGAAACCATAATAAACAATCAAAAGACCAGCAAGGAAAATATTATAAGACAAAGAAATCGGGCTGGTGAGATGGCTCAGTGGTTAAGAGCACTGACTGCTCTTCCAGAAGTCATGAGTTCAAATCCCAGCAACCACATGGTGGCTCACAACCATCTGTAATGATATCTGATGCCCTCTTGTGAGGTGTCTGAAGACAGCTACAGTTTACTTACAAATAATAAATAAATTAATTAATTTTTAAAAAGACAAAGAAATCACAATAATCTTTAAAAAACACCCTTGAGTCCTCCTATTGTGTTGGTTATCTAGTATTTGGTATAAACCAAATACTTAAGTATGGCTTATAAACATAATCAGAGTCCACTGGAGAAAACTATGTTTTCATTTGCAAGCAATTGTTAATTGGAGTGAGATACTTGGTTGGGATTGGGTATTATGTCTGAATGTTTTCCTATTGTGGATCTCTGTTTCATTTCCTACCTACTTCAAGAGAAATATTGTCCAATGATATCAGCTCCCTTCTTATATTAAAGACAAAAACAGACAGTAGACAGATAGACAGAGAACTCAACGAGTACTTGATAAGAACCCAGCATTTGGTAATGTGAAATACACCCAC
Organism: Grammomys surdaster; assembly: GCF_004785775.1. Taxonomy (NCBI): domain Eukaryota; kingdom Metazoa; phylum Chordata; class Mammalia; order Rodentia; family Muridae; genus Grammomys; species Grammomys surdaster. Next base: position 2,821,335 of record NW_021620970.1, on the reverse strand, counting down.
ATACCAAAAAAAAAAAAAAATGTTGAATAGAGAAAGGAGGATCTGTGTGGGAACATGATTTCAAAATGGGGTGATTAGTTTCCCCCTTGAAACTGGCCACTACAAATTACAGCCAGCATTTCTTTACTGATGCATTATTTATATTTTGGGTCCGGAATGTCTCTACTGTAGTGCTGCTTATCAGTAGACATCCAATAAGCAGGCTTTGATGTGGGAAAGAATGATCTAGCATGCTGATCATATGCAAGTGCTGTACTGGAATTCCAAAATCTAAAAATATATACCCTAATTATTTTTATGTACACTTGTCTATTCAGTTCAAATGATAGATAAGTAGCATATTTAAATACTCATTTTCTGAAACGAACTACTCTAAAATAAGAAGTAGCCATTAAAAATACACTATAGACATATTTCTAACAACAATAAGGAATCAATACAAAGAACCAATATGTGTCTATATTTGCAGTCTGTTCTATTCTCTCACAGTGAAACTGAATGCTTAAGCTTTAGCAGAGTTATTTAACTTCCCTCTCTTGCCCTCTTTCCCCTATCTTCTTCTCCCCCTACTCTTTTCTTCCATCCATAAATAGTTCTATAAAGCAAAATACACAACTTTCTATGCATTATAATTCTCCTAGCAATAAGGATTTTATTGTCAATCTAAAAACAGCTGACATAGCCTAAAAGTAGGACCATAAAAATAAAATATAGCTCACATATTCCACTTGCAACACTTGAAAGAAATGAGATGTTCTCCCAATTGTTATGGCAGCTGACAGTACTACATTTGGGAATTTGCAACAAAGGAAAGAGAAAAACAGATCTCCAGGGTCTTCAAGCAGTTCCTGACTTTTCAGATGAAATGGCTCAATTTATCAGGATCAGATCTTCCTGGTGAAAATCATTCTATCTATTTACTTGACTATCTTTCCTGATAATTAAGGACTATAAAACCAAGCCCCGACTTAAGATAGCTAGAGTTATTTAATTTCCTACTTTCCAAACTAAGATTTCTCAAAGTCAAAATGTTCCTTTTCTCTCCCATTAGTCCAAACATTAACAATCCTTTCCAACACCTCTATTCTCTCTGGAGAATATCCTGCCCCCTTTACTTTCTTGGCAAATAATAAATGTATAGAACAAATTTCTGTTTCCCAGAAAACCACTGGGCCTGTATTTCAGGCCTCAGATCAGTTTCCTTTTTCATCATCTCCTACAGGATAGTGATCCTCCCAGTTTCCTTCATCTTTTTCATCATCTCCTACAGGATAGTGATCCACCCAGCTTCCTTCATCCTTCCTAATCTGTCTCCTTGAGTACTGATGGACTCTTCTCAGAACATACTCAAATTTCTCTAAGTTAAAAATGTTCTTTCTCATGTTTATCTCTCTAGTTTTCCTCTGATAATTTTTTCTCATTTATTTATTTATTTATTTATTCACTTTACATCCTTATTGCAGCCCAGCTCTCTTCCTAGCCTCACTTTACCACTCTATTTTCTCCATTCCCCTCTGCATTTCTCCTCAAAGAAGAGGAGCCTTTCCACCACCTGGGTACCAAGAAGCCCTAGCACATCAAGCCTCATCAAGATTAAGGACATCCTTTACCACTGAGGCTAGACAAGGCAGCCCAGCCAGGGGAAAGGGATTTGAAGGTAGGCAACAGAGTCAGAGTTAGAGTCAGAGTTGAAGACAGTGCCCATTGCAATTGTTAATGGAGCCACATAAAGACTAAGCTGCACACCTGCTGTATATGGGTAGGGAGCCTAGGTTCAATCCATACATGCTCTTTTATTGGTTGTTCAGTGTCTGTGAGCACCTGTGGACCCAGATTAATCGCCTCTATAGTTTTTCTGTGGTGTCCTTTGCCCGCTATGTTTCCCACAATCATTCCTCTGACTCTTCCACAAGACTCCCTGAGCTCAGCCTACAGTTTGGCTGTGAGTCTCTGCATCTGTTTTCATCATCTGCTAGATGGAGCCTCTCAGATGACCGTTTTTCTAGGCTCGTGTCTGTAAGAATAGCAGAGTATCATTAGTAGTATCGGGGTGAGCTCTCTCCCATGGCATGGGTCTCAAGTTGGGCCAGTCATTGGTTGGCTGTCCCCTCGATCTCTGCTCCATGTTCAAAACCTGTAAATCTTGTAAGAAGGGCAAATTTTGGGGTGAAGATTTTGTGAATGGGTTGCTGTCCTCCTCCCTTCACTCGAAGTCCTGTTTGGTTACAGGAGATGGCAACTTTAAGACTCCATATCTCCAGCTGCTTAAAGTCTCAGCTAAAGTCACTCCTATATTTTCCTAGGAACCTCCTTTGTCCAAGGTCTCCAGTTTGTTCCAGAGATGCCCCTAAACACCCACTTTGCTCATTGTTCCAGAGCTCTCATCTCAACCCTTGCTTTCCCCATATCTGATCCACACCCTCTTTCCCCTTTGCCCTCCCTCTCCCACCCAGTTCCCTCTTTCCATCCATTTTCAATGTGTTTCATTTCTCCTTCAGACTGAGATTCAAGCATCCTCCCTTGGGTCCTCCTTATTATTAGCTTCTTTGGGTTTGTGGATTGTAGGATGGTTATTCTGTACTTTATGGGTAATCTCCACTTATAAGTGAGTATATAACATGTGTGAATCTTTCGGGGTCTGGGTTACTTCACTCATGATGACATTTTCCTCAGGCAGTGTTCTTCGCACATTTTTATCAGAGATTCTTCTTTTGAAAAAGTAACTCTGTTTTTGGTTGTGGAAGTTGTGATTATTTTGATTTTGGTTTTTTAGTCCTAACAGGGAGTATTAAATAGCACAGGTTAACCTCAATTTTGTTATGCATCCAAATCTGTCCTTGATCCTTTTCTATCAACTTTTAAAGGCTGAGACTACCATACTCCACAGAATGAATCACTTTGGCTTTTATTTTTTATCACCTGACTTCTAACATGGCTCTCTTCCCTATCTCCATACACTTAAGTCTTGGGAAGCTCAATAATAAACATATTATATAAAATTCCATATTCTTTGTGCAACAAACTCAAACTAGTAAGCACTGCTGGGCTTGTCACCTTACTACTAAGCATCTACTACTGATCTCCAGGTTGTCTCATTAGACTTTATGAGTTGAGTCAGGAAGAAAGTAACGGCAGTTTAGGAAGAAAGGCAAAGAACCAAGAATTGCTGAAGAGAGATGAGAAAACATCAGGGAAGAGCAAAACAACAAGAACAAAGAGAGAAGGGTGAGACAAGAATTAAGACATGAAGAAATTAGACTGTGCCCACAGCCATCTTCCCTGCCCGCTGAGTCCTTTAAGGCACTCTCAATTTTTCTGAGCCCCTTACTAGTTCAGGTAGACCACCATTATCTTGCCACCTGTCCTCTAACCTTCATCAGACCTGCTGATTTGGAAACATCAAGTTAGATTCCATTCCAGTACCCATCTTCCCTGCCTGCTGAGTCTTCTGGAGCACCCCCAGATGCTCTGAGCAGCGGGCTATCCCTACTGAACTCCCATTCTCCCACCTCTACTCAGTTCATCTTCATCAGACCTGCTGCTATATAGCCATACAGTCCAAGTATATCCATCAGACACCTGCCACACCAGGATCATCATGGGTAAGCCCCTCCCAATACCTACTACAACTCCTGTACTACATCCTGTACTACAATAGATGCATCCCTACTGCATCTAGGGAGTAAAGACATTCAGATGGCTAAAGGCCTGAGAAATAGCCCAATCAACAAAAGCTAGGGTAATACCATAGAGTAATAGTCAGAGTACAGCTACATTACTACAGCAAGCCCTGGATAGCCTAACACAACAAAACCACAAGAAAATGACCTTAAATCCAACATTATAAAGATGATAGAAGCCTTTAAAGAAGAAATGAATAAATATCATAAAGAAGTATAAGAAAATACAATCAAACAGGAAAATACAATTAAACAGTTGAAGAGAATAAGTAAAACTGTTCAAGATATGAAAATGGAAACAGTAAAAAAAAAAAAAAAAACACAAAGTGAGAGACTCCTGGAAATGGAAAACCTAGGGAAGAGTACAAAAACAGATGCAAGCATCACAAGCAGAATACTAGAGGTGGAAGAGAAAATCTCAGACATAGAAAATACAAAAGACGAAACTAGTATATCAGTCAAAGAAAATGTTAAATCTAAAAATTCCTGGTAAAACAGCTAAGAAATCTGGGATACCATGAAAACACCCAATTTTAGAGTAATAAGAATAGGAGAAGGTGAAGGGTCCCAACTCCAAGGCACAGAAAATATTTTCAACGAAATCACAGAAAAAAACCTTTCCCAACCTAAAGAAAAAGATTCATATAAACATACAAGAAACTTATAGAAAAACTTATAGGACACCAATTTGACTGGACGAGTAAAGAAAATCCTTCTGGCACATAATAATTAAAATACAAAAATCTCCAGAACAAAGAGAGATTTAAAAGTTGCAAGGGAAAAAAGGCCAGGTAACATACAAAGGTAGGCCAATATGAAGTAAACCTGACTTTTCAACAGAGACTCTAAAAGCTAGAAGAGGCTGGACAGATATCTTGCAACCTCAAAAAAAAAGCAAATATCTCAATCACCACAGATGGACAAAACAAAATATTTCAAGAAGAATTCAAACATACAGAATATCTACCCACAAATCCAGCCCTATAGAAAATGCCAGAAGGAAAACTCCAACCCAAGGAAGAAAGAAGGATAGGTACATCCAAGAGAAGTCAGGATAAAAGTAATACCATAGCAGAAAAAAATGGAAGTACACACACACTATCACCACTAACATCAAAATAGCAGGAAGTAACAATCACTGATTATTAATATCTTTCAATATTAGTGAACTCAATTCTCTAGTAAAAAAGACACAGGCTAAGAGAAAGGATGTAAAAAACAGAATCCATCTTTTTGCAGCATTCAAGAAACACACCTCGGCAATAAATATTGGCATTATCTCATAGTAAAGAGCTAGAAAAAAGTTTTCCAAGCAAACAGACCAAAGAAGCAAGCTAGAACAGTCATTCTAGTAGCTAATAAAATAGACAACCAAAGTTATTCAAAAGCGAAAAGAAAGGACATTACATATGGAGAAAAAAGCTACCAAGATGATATGTCAGTTCTGAACATCAATGCCTCACATACAGGGCACACACATACATAAAAGAAACATTGCTAAAGCTCAAATAGTACATCAAAACTTAAATATCAATACTTTGAGACTTCAACATCCCATTCTCACAAACTGACAAAAACTAAACATAGAAATAATGAAACTAATCAACATTATGAATAAAATGGACCTAACAGATATCTACAGAATATTTCACCCAAAGACAAAAGAATATACCTTTTTACGAGTAACCTCATGAATCCTTCACCAAAATTGACCATATAGTCGGTCACAAAGGAAGCCTCAAGGTACAATTAATTTGCAATAAAGCATTGTAGCTTATCAGACCACCAAGAATTAAAATTGGGCTTCAACAAAAATGGAAACACAAGAAAGTCTATACACTAATGGTAACTAAACGACTCTCTACTCGATTGGTCGACAAAGGAATAAATAAAGAAATTAAAGCCTTTCTAGAATTCCATATACAAATTTATGGAACACAATGAAACGATGCTAAGAGAAAAATACATAACACTAAGTGCCTCTATAAAGAAATAAGGAAGTTTTCATACAAGTAATTTAAAAGTACAATTGAAAGTTCTAGGGAAAAAGAAGTAAGCACACTGAAGAGTAAAAGACAAGAAATATTTCAAACTTTGGCTGAAATCTATCAGATAGAAACAAAGAAAACACTACAAAGAATCAACAAAACCAAAAGCTGGTTCTTTTAGAAAAATTAACAAGATAAGAAAACTCTTAACCAAACTAACCAAAAGACAGAGAGACAGTATTCAAATAAACAAAATAAGAAATGATAAGAGAGCCTTAAGAACAGACACTGAGAAAATTCAAAGAATCATTAGGTCTTACTTCAAAAGCCTGTATTTCACAAAAACAGAAATTGTTAATGAAATGGATGATTTTCTAGAAAAATACCACTTACCAAGTTTAAATCAAGATCATGTAAACTATATAAACAGCTCCATAACACATAAGGAAATAGAAGTACTGCCTCTTGCAGTAGGTGTGCTTTTAATTATACAAGTTCTCAGAGAGAAAATAGTTGTTAAACTTAAACTAAGTGGCTTTATCATTGTACATAACTAATTATACCCTTCTTTTTAAAAATAGCTCTGTTTTACACTTTCACTACTTGCTTCAATAAAACTTTTTTTTTCAACTCTGGCATGCTTGGTATCACAATGAACTCTTTTTCTTTACTTAAGAAAGCCCGTGATGTGAGGCTGATCTCAGCAAAGCCATCTCTATTTTACCTCAAGGTACTTGAGGCCTGGATTGCCCCTCAACCTCTCACACATACACATTTATCTGTTGATGTCAATGCTATTGTTGTCAATTTGACCTGAACTAAACATATCTGAGAATAGGTGATTTTAAAATGTATTTATTTATTCACTCTACATGCCAATATCTGCACCCTTCTCCTGTCTTCCCTTCTCGCAGCTCCTCTCCCTATTCCAAACTCTTCCCTTCTCTTCTTAGAAGGAGTAGCCCCTCTGGTATCATCCCCACTCCACCTGCCTACCCCCCAACTCATCCTCACCCCCTACCATAAGTCACTCTCTCACTGAGGTCAGAGAAGGCTGTCAGTTAGGACAGGATCCATAGGCAGACATCAAATACAGGGGTAGCCACCACTCAGTTGTTGGGAAACCTGCATGAAGACCAAGTTGTACTTCTGCTACATGTGTGCAGGGACGTCTAGGTCCAGTGCATCTTCTCTCTTTGATTGGTGGTTCAGTCTCTGAGAACTGCCAGGTCCAGGTTAGTTGACTCTATTGGATTTCCTGTGGTGTCCCTATCCTCTTCAGGTTTCTCAATGGTTCCGGAGATTCTTCCACATGACTTCCCGAGCTCCATCTAATGTTTGGCTGTGGGACTCTGTATCTGTTTCAATCAGCCATTGAGTGGAGCCTCACAGAGGACAATTATACTTGGATCCTATCTGCCAGCATAACAGAATATCATTAATAGTGTCTGGGAATTGGTTCATCCCCATGAGACGATGGGTCTCAGGTTGGGGCAGTCATCAGTTGCTCATCCCCTCCACCTCTGCTCTATCTTTGTTCCTGCACATCTTGTTGACATATTTTAGGTCAAAGGTTTGTGGGTTGGTTGCTGTCCTTATCTTTCCCACTGGGAGCCCTGCCTGGCTACAGGAGGTGGCAACTTCAGGATTCATATACCCCCGTTCTTAGAAGTTTTAGCTAGTGTCACTCTCATAGAGACACTGGGGCCTCCTACACATCACAGGTCTCTGGTACATCCAAGAGATCCCTTACCACCCCTACTACTGATTTCCATTTTCTTCCTTGCTCTCCCTATACTGGATCCCCCTTATCTTATCCCATCTCCCACCTGGCTCCATCCCTCTATTCACCTCTACATATTTCATTTCCCCTTCTTAGTTAAGAAAATTTCTCCATAAAGTTATCCATTAGACAAGATTGTGAAATATTTTCTTAATTACTGAATAAGGTGGGAGGACCCAACTCCACTGAGCAGGTGATCCTGAGATCTGTAAGAAAGCAGGCAAGCCCACAAGCAGCTCTTCCTGGCCTATGCATTAGTTTCTGTTACCCAGGTTCTTACTTTGAGTTTCTGTCCTGACTTCCTTGGATGAAGTACTGTGAAACTGAACTGTAACATAAAATAATTGAGCTCTTTTCCTCCCCATGTTGTTTTTGGCGATGGTTCTTTAACTAAGCAATAGAAACTTAACAAAGAGATCTGAAGCCCCATTATCTCAGTTGGTTGCGCTGAAGACAATTCCTTTGAAGTGACGATTGAGCTAAAGTAAATTCTTCTGGGTGCATGTTAATACAATCAGTCTGTAAATCTTATAGGAAAAGGAAATGAGACACAGGATGCACCATGGGTGTGGTCACAGATGAATGATAACGTGAGATACATCAAGAAGGCAGCCATCGGAGACCTAACAGAATGACTTCAGAACTCAAAGATCTGGGACACTGGCATCCCTAAAGGAAGTAATGCAGTACTTAAATATTTGTTTTAATTATCCTATTGGAGCATAGTTCTGATTCTACATTCAGAATCATGGGCTATTAAGGCTGGATACATCCAAGAGATCATTTAATAATGAAGTGTAAACTGTTTACCAAGGTTCACTAGATTTTTTTCAAATCTGAGGAAACCTGAGCTCTTTTTCAGTTTGCCACTCATTTCTTTAATGTAAATTAAGAGGTGCATATATATATACTTTTGGAGATATTTAAGCTACTAAATACTAAGCATATTAAATACTAAACTTATCTATTCACAGTGAAAGAATGATTTTAAAAATAATTTGGGAAATAATGGTTCTATCATTTTCAGGCAAAATCTCAAAGCAATTGTAGGAAAAAACAGAAATAAATTACATCGTATTAATTTAAAGTAGTCTCAGTAGTAAACATCAAAGATACTGATGTGAAGGTTTTCATTTTCTTTGATTTTTTTTTAAAAAGACGTTTTGTTTTGTAGAGTTGTGACTGTCATTCTTCATGATGAGTCCCCTAACTCACTATGGGAAGGATGCTTTCCTTGTATACAAAAGTAGAACAAGCAACACTCATTTTGGCAGTTGAGGGTAGAATTGTGTGGAGAATATTTCCTTCAGCAAATATAGTCATCTTTAGCAAAACCAGTATCAACCCTTGTCTATTTCAGCCTCAAAATACAATAAATCTGTGTTATTGCAGTATGAGATTATCAACATGATGGAAATATTCCCAAGGAACTGTAAGTACCCTGGTATATACAAAACGTTTGCTAATGTAAAAGTGAGCCACCTTCAAATGAAGACTCTGGGAGGCTTTGCCCTAAAATCAGAATCTTTGTATGTCTCAAGTCTTCTTCCAACAGAATGAAAACAGTCCTAGTTTTATTGGTTGGGGAGGATTTCAGACCCTTAAATCATAATTTTTTTTTCCACAAAACCAGAAGACCTACCAAATGAGCTGTTCTGGTGTCATCCTTATTGCTGTGTTTAAAATAACCAAGAAAAAGCAACTTTAGTGGAGAAAAAGTTACTTTCGCTTAAGGTTCCAGAAGATAGAGTGTATTGTGAAGGAGAGACCATGGGAGCAAGAACATGGGGTTGGCCCTTGGCAGTACATCAGCATCCTGGAAGAAAGAGTAAACAGGAAGTGGAACCATGCTATCCAATCTCAGTACCTACTTCCGATTGACCTACCTCCTCCAGAAGGGGTCCATGTCCAAACAGCCCCACCAATTCTTCGCACACACACACTAGCCTATGGAGGACAGTTCACTTTCAAACCACAGTATAAGCCAATGCATAAGTCACTGTATTGTGTCATGTTGTCTGTCCCATAATTGGCTTTTTCCAATATCTCCAAAGAAGGGAAACTACTGCATAAAAGTTAAACAAATACTTCAATATTTATCAAAATCAAACAAGCAATGAGGAAAGTCTTCATGTCATGAGGAAATTCATGACAAATTTCCCTTTAAAAAATATGATTTTAAAAGCTTCTCACACAAGGCATAGAGGCATATTTCTGTCAGTCCAGCTTCTGGGAAATTGAGGTATGAGAATGAGAAATTCAAGACCAGCCTTAACTACAGAGCAAGCTCAATGCTAATATGAACTACATAGGACCCTATCTCAAAACAGCAAAGTAAATAAATGTATTCAATTAAAAAAACAAATTTGTTTGTTTATTTGCTTGTGGGTTTTTCATTTGTTTGGGTGTGTTGCATGATCACTTGATGTGGACTCTTTAGTTATTCTCTAGGCAAAGGTTTATACAGTGAGTTTAAACTCTCAGAGTTTGTAAATTATCTATGATCTCTGACATTTCTAACTGGTTCACAAATTAGAACAATACTTTTACAATTAGTGCACATAAATCAAGACAATCAGGGTTTGGCAGCATATAAAACTAAGAGTGCCCTCTGGTTCTTCAGCCATCTCTTTCTCAGTATCATTAGACTAGATCATCTCTAGGAGCCATCTTCAGTTCCTCAGCCCTGCTGTCTGTTCATTTTAGAGTAGGTCAACAGTAAGGGGCAACTTCAGTGTTTGACCTTCTTTCTCCCTTTATATCCATGAGAGGACATCAACTTGTTCCTTGAGTGTTCTCTCAAATCTTTTATTCATCTTCCTTTTTTTCATACTAGTCTTGCTTTCATCAGTAGCTGATTAGTCATTTCAATATCCAGTTAGATGTCCATCTTCCTCTCATCAGACACATTATTCTTTGTTCCCATAATTTTCTAATACCAGTAACTTCAGTTTTTCTTTTGTTTTTAACCTTAGTTGTTTTGTTACTTCTATCTTGAATAATACCTGGTACATAACAACACAAGAACTGTTATTCAATAAGTAAATAAATTATTCAAAAACACGTTTTCAGTTAATGCCCGTGCTCTCATGAATAGATTTTGAATTCATGAGATGTTAGTAGACATTTCATTCTCTATCCATCAACAACCTTGAGATATTAAGTTGCAAGAGTTAGCAACTGCTTTTCATTTATCTGTTTAGTGAAAATATTTCAAATGTAAATAGAAGCTTCTAGTTTGTAAATCTGATGTCTAAGTGCAAGCTTGTACGTAAAGAGAAAACTAAGAAGTCTGATGTGCTCCGAGACTATAAAAGCAACCTCAGAATAGATATCATAAATCGCACAAAAATTGACAAGCATAGTGCTATGAATCAACTAGCAGTAAGAATGGAGAGTATATCTTGTTTCCTAGTGATCTAGCAAGTATGGTTGCATCACAGGGCTCAAAGAAATGAGACAGGAGCTTTTGTTACACACTAGTTTTCTTTTATAACTCCTTCTGAAATATAAACCTGAATGGAAATAAAGAATACCTGTGCCTTCTGGATCTATTTTAAGCCATTCTATTCTCTCTAGGGAGATAGAAATCATTTTAAACCTGAGTATTACCAAACAAGACTTTAAAATTATTTTTATGAGGTACTGATCAAGTAGATGTGTTAGAAGCTAGACACCACATGTTTTCTTCACGTATGGTTTGAGAACACCCACAAAAGGTTTTAAGTATTTGGAGGTTGGTTTACTGGATGTAGAATGTCAAGTAGCAAGACCTTTAAGAGAGAATATCTAAAGTGATATAACTAGGTTTTTGGTGTACATTTTCAAAAGACAATGGTACTATCTTAGTCTCATATTTACTGAATGAGCAATCTGAAATAATTGTAATATGGCTTTTGTTTTGTGACTTCCTGGTTTCCTCCCCCTTGAGAGATGACTGTCTTCCACATACTCTCACCATGATATATAATATAGTCAGAAGTCCCACATCAGAACTGAGTAGATGGTGATACCACAAGCTGTATTTCAATACATGTGGGATAAATGATTTTTTAAAATAAATTTTCTGGCATCAAGTATTTTGATATAACAGGAAATGGAATAGAACATTAAATTAAGAATTGTAAGTTACTACTCTCAATAACTTACTTTGCCAGTTACTAGCATTCTTGACACCATTGAAAAACACAGTATGTTTTTTTAATAGCTTGAAGGAACTATATATAGGGTTACAGTATTTAACAAAAGAGAAAGATGGCATAAAGCAATTCTTGCTCGAGTCTGCGATTATTTCAGATCTTCAAGACTAGGAAGATGTCTCAGTAAATTGTTTACCATGTAAGCATGAGGGCCTGAATTCTAGTTCAGTCTCTAGCACCCAATTAACGCTTGGCATGACAGCATGCATTTGTGATACCAGCATTTGTGATAGTAAGGAGGAAAGTAGAATATCCTTGGTATGTATTGGTCAATCAAACAAATCAACTGGTAAGATGCAAATTCATTAGGAGTTCTGGTGAGATCTGAATTCAATAAGAGTCTCTGTCTCAAAAAGTAAGATTGAGATCAAACAAAAACAACAACTGAGATTGGCCTTCCAACTTTACACACATATGCCCATCCACATGGCCCTACGGAAACACATATATCTACACGCATGCATGTACATACAGATACACACACACACACACACACACACACACAAGGAGACTGGAGAAGACTCCAAAAATAGCTTCACATTTTAGGCATTTTTGGAAACATTTGTTAGGATGGGACACAGTAGGTAAAGAAACCATTTCTTATGCTTCACCTAGAAGAATCAGTTGCTGTGGTATTCCATAAAATGGGGGTTGTGAAGTAAGTAAAACACTTTGGATTTATCCTGATACGTTCATGATGGGTGTGACTTTCAGTGAAGACTCTCTAGGAAGAACTATTGGAAGAAGAAATTAACATGTGAAATTTGGAATAATAGAAGCGAGAAATGAGGATATTACATTATGAATTATTTTGACAAATAGTTCATTGCTCATGATGGACTTCCTCAAGGAAAATGTCAGTAATAGTTGGGAGATACTATTAAGATAATATTAGTAGGCAGTCGGTGTGATGGGAATACAGGCCATTATACTTTATGTATAAAAAGAAAGAGTTGTCTTGCTTATAGACATAAACAGTAAACCCTAGGATACTTGTATGTCTATTTAGGACAATAAATGTTCTTTATTTGGGGTAGAAAAACCATGGAATTCTATGCATTCATGTAATTGGATTAATTTAGAAGACAAAGTATATGGTATACAAGTTCTACTGTCTATTCAATAATAATTTAAACTTGCATTGCTCTTACATAAAGGATAACAACATAAATGTGTAATGAATTAGTGACATGACTAATATAATCCTTTGCTCCTAAAACTAAAATAATGAAAAATAACCAAAACATGACTTGATATCTGTATTAGTCATGGTTATGTAGAGTCAGAGAACTTATGGAGTATCTCTGTATATTAAGGGAATTTATTATAATGATTTACAGTCTGTAATCCAACTAACCCAAGAATGAGCAGCTGTGAATGGGAAATCCAAGAATCTAGTAGTTTCTTAGTTCCAAGAGGCTGGGTGTTTAACCTGGTCTTTTGTATAAGTTGGAATCCTAAAGAAGTAGGTTCCAACAGATGCGTTGGCAAGTAAAAGCAAGCAGGCAAAGAAGATAGTGTCTTCCTTCTTCCATTGTCTTTATTAGGCCTCTAGTAAAAGGTATGGCCCAGATTAAAGGTATATACAACCATGGCTGGATTTGGATGTTGTTCTGTCTCAGACTAGCCTTGAACTCGACACCTGCTTGCCTCAGTCTTCTGGGATCAAAGGTGTATACTACCCTGCCTAGGGCTAAGCTTTTCATGGCCACTATGCCTCAAGGTCTGGGTCAATAGCATATGTCATCTCATGTCATGTCATGTCAATATCTGGATCAGAAGACTGTGTCTTCTAGCCTCAAATTCTGGATCCCAATTATGCCCTCCATTTCTGGATTATAGGTCATTCCAGATATAGTCAAGCTGACAAACAGGAATAACCATAACAAAGTCTATTAACAAAATTGTTTTATCATTCCTTACTTTCTTGTTATATACTCATTTTTATACACATAGATATTGCTTTCACAATAGACAGATATTATAATTCTTTTGAAGAAGTCATGTTATAAATATTGTAATAGAAAACAAAGGAAATATAATGTTCAAAAGTATTCAATCTGCATTTATACAATATAGTTAAAATATTGTATTTTTCTCCAAATGAATTCAGTTTTGTCTCTCCAGAACAGTTACTGTTGCAGGCTACATAACTTTTTGAACAGTGCAGTAGGTTTCAGCATGCAGAGATACAGAAGATAACAGGCAAAAATATGAGTCAACATGAGTTTCAATGAATCTGATCCATAATCTGTTTTCACAAACATACAATGCCTCTCTCCACACACCCATCTACACATTGAGCACCGTTATCTCTATACTAAGACATGCCTCATGGAGGTCTCACCTGCAAATTACCTTCCCAAACATTCAAAAAGGTCAACATAGGGCTCCAGAGGTCACTTCAGGAGAAAGTTCATGTTGTGTGCCAATAGCCTGAATTGACTCTTGGAGTAGGAACAAGTAGTGTTCATGAGCTTCTGCTGCCTGCCAGTTACTTGAGTCAAGCTTTGGCAGCATCCCCCAAAGGCTTAGAGACCTCTAAGAAAAGCTTCTCTGGCTTTTGCCAGATTTCTCACTACGTATCAGCAAGCTCCTGGATGTCAACTCATTTTGTTGTTGTTTTGTCAACTCATTTTTCTCTAAACGGTCATTTCTTGTGCCTTTTATTTTGGTTAAAAATCCATTGACTTGTAAATCCTGACCATGAATAAACTATTGGCTTCATTAGACTATTATGTAAAACATATACTTGTATCTCTACAACATTAACATGTTTTCAAGAGCTAGGATTAAAACCCATGTTCACTGAAAATAAACAGACACAGTACATTGTTATTTCTGACATGATGACATATTGCAAGAAGGAAATCAGAGAATTAGTATCATTTAACTCTGAGTGTTAATCAGATTTAATGTGATGAAAAAAAAAAGAGGGGAAGGAACAGTGTTATGTCTTCAACTGCAGCTTGGTCTTCCTTGATGATATAAGATTTGTTTTATTCTATATAAAAGATGGTCTACTTGGTTTTGGTTTGATTTTAGAGTATGGCCATTATTTTCTAGCCATTATTTCCAATCATGGCTTTTCTAGAGCATCAGGAAAAGTTCTGTGGTGTTCATGAAGATCTCATAAAACGACTCTGTCCTAAACATAAACATACCCTACTTACATGGCCTCTGTTGCCTTCCTTTAGTTTTCATTTCTGCCTGAAGTGCTCTTTTCCAGGCCTCAAGGACTTACCTATACAAAGGCAGCAGTGTTGCTTCTGAGAACCAAAATGAATTTCATGCAGACTTCTGGCCCCCACTGCTCCACACAATTCTTTGTCTCTTAATATAGTCCAGCTATTCAAGCAGTTTCAACAATGAGGTTCATCTGCTGAGGTCAGTGAGACTTAAGCTGTGCTTGTGCTTCCTGTTCTTATCCTGTGATAGTGCATTTTCTCCAGGAAGAAAGTCACAGAAAACCTGGGACATTTTTCACTTCCAAAGACCTGAATGGCTTACAGTTCAATTCCACCAAATACGCATCTCATGGTTTATACAGTTTTATAGTTACTTACAGTGGAAATAAATTCTTCTGTAAGTTACTTTATCTTGGTTAGAAATGCAATTAAGTATATATTTAAATACAAAATTAATTTAATGTGAAAATACAATCAGATATACTGAATATAAATTGAATCGCACATGTTTCAAGTTTTACAAGCAAAGGGATGGGAAAATACTTTTGAAAATGCTATGTGAATTTGAGCTATTACAATAATTCTTTACTTAGCACAGTTACATAGTTATGATTCTTCTGAACTCTGAGCAGCCAGTATGGCAGAAGCTACACCATTGCAAATAAATGCTTAGCCCTTTTACTGCATGTTTCTCCATTTCCATAGCACTTTCTAATCCCTTTATTTTGTTTACTCTACAAAAGTCCATTTTAGCACTATTATATCTTATTATCTTCAGACACTTTGATTCTTTTGCAAAGAATAAGCAATCATGGGTACATCACGGGTTGCATTAAAATGCCAGCTTTGCTATAGTCTAGCAAGTGAGTTCTCAAATTGAGGTAAATCACATGCCATTCCAAGAAAATCTCCTCCATTAAAACACATCTAAATGTATAGAAACAAAAAATCATTAACCAGTAAACACTAATTGTTTATTTTGATGAATGAATAATGGTGCTGCTGCAGATTCACAGAGGCCGTGTCTGTTAGCTGAGAGAGCACTGATTCATTTAGTGCCCACACTGTCCTCACAGTAATACATCCACAATGCTATGCTCAACAAATGTGTATCTTGCTCTGAAAAAAAAAATGTATCCTTTGGAACATCTGCCAGGCAATATACAAAAACTTCCTGGAGACTGGGAAAGATATCTGATTTATCAAGGGCATTATACAGTCAAACTCTGGTAACTAGGCTAGCTTAATAGGTGGGAATAAAGTTAAATATAAATTTGATTGAATTGTCCATTAGATGTTTCATGTTGCTGTATGATTTTTTTGCCATGTCAAAATATAGATACCCCAACTCTCTAATACCTATGTTGTGAACAGGAAGGCAAATCTCAATAAGTTTGTTGCTTTAGGAAGCCACTTTTCCAATACAAAACCTCTAAGCCCATCTCATTGACAAAAATTGTTTTAAACGGAAACAAAGATGAAATTTGAAGTATTTGGTTATCCCAGGTTTTAACTTAGTAAAATTTTAGCTGTGTGAGCTGTAATAACAGGAGCATAAAAGCTCAGCATTCCTGTCTCAGAAATTAAAATCTCCATGACCAAGAGTAATGAGATGGCTCTGAAGAGCAGCTCTTGGCCAGAACTTTGTAAGAAGCAATCAGCCTCGGCTCAGTCCTTTGAGAAACTTTTGATGCACCTCAGCAAATCATTTTTGGAAAGGGCTGTCGTAGGTGAAACAGATGAGAAACTTCAGTTCTAGAGTCCACAGAAGCATCTCCATGCAAGTCATCACCAGCTACACATTCTAAACAACCATATTCTACAAGAACCAGGGTTTTGTATTTTGCTTTGTTTTTATACAAAATAAACATTTATCTACAATCATTTTCTAGAAAAAAAAAGCAATAGATATTTGATAGCCAGATGTAGAGAAATTTTAATCCAGCAACATGGTGCTCTGACAAAGGATCACATCCGAAGAACACCTAGTTCTCTGTGATCTAGCTGAAATGCAGACATGTTCTGGATTAGTATGTTCTGGATGGAATATGGACACACCATTAGTACACAATTTTAATGTCTAAATATGACGGTATGCTTCATTTGTAGAAACAAGCAGTCTGCTTGAAAGTGACTTGTATTGATGGAATCAGAGAAAGATTTGATAGAATGAGTCAGTGGTAGAATACTCCCAACTCACATAAAAATAGACAGAAAAGAGAGTGCAAAAGCACCTAGACAAACAGAAGTGTGATGTAATGTGTGCTGTTGTATGTGAGTGTGTGTGTGTGCGTGTGTGTGTGGCAGTTTTACAGAAACAGATTAGAGAGAGAACAAGCTAGACACAGGTGAAGTAGAACTACTGAGAGAATGAGTAGGAGGTAGAAAGATTAGAGCATTTTGTCAAAATTAGTATGAGGCCAGGCAGCGCAATTCAGTCAGAAGCTAACAAAAGCTTTATTGAATCAGTCAGCTTGGAAGATTAAGTTGTTTTGAGGCTAGAAGTTTCTAGGCCTAGGCCTAGGGATAGTAAGAATAGATAAGAAAATGCTCTGGGTTCAGCCCAAGCCATAAATTTCTGCAGCTTGAGTACAGCTCTCATCTCACCACTTCATCTGACAAAATAAAACATTTACCATCAGAAAATTAAAATCATGCTAGCCCTTTTTGTCCTAGGAATACTTTTATTGCTGCAAATCATGTTAAAGTTTGTCTTTAACAACATCAACATGTTGGCAGCCAAAGTGCATGACTTGAAACTGAAAATGGACTCCATCACAGAGTTATTAAATTAAAAGGCTGGCAGCAAAGGAAAGGTAAAATTCTGCATAGAGCCTTACTAACCTAAGACAGAAGTGCATTGTTATTGTAAACTGGTACAACCCCTATGGAAAGCAGTCTGGCGGTATCTCAGAAAATTGAACATAGTGTTACCTGAGGACCCAGCTATAACACTCCTGGGCATATACCCAAAAGATGTTTCAACATACAACAGGGACACATGTTCCACTATGTTCATAGCAGCCTTATTTATAATAGCCAGAAGTTGGAAAGAACCCAGATGTCCTTCAACAGAAGAATGGATGCAGAAAATGTGGTACATTTATGCAATGGAGTACTACACAGCTATTAAAAACAACAAGTTGATGAAATTCTTAGGCAAATGGATGGAGCTGGAAAATATCATCTTGAGTGAGGTGACCCAATCTCAAAAGAACATACATGGTATGCACTCACTGATAAGTGGATATTAGCCCAAAAGCTCATAATACCTAAGACACAATGTATAGACCACATGAAACTCAAGAAGAAGAAGGAAGACCAAAGGAAGTATGGGTGCTTTGGTCCTTTCTAGAAGGAGTATCAAAAGTTTCAACCAGAGCTCCCAAACTCTAAACCTCCAGCCAGAGAGCACAAAAGGAGGGACTCATGTCTCCACCTGTATAGGTAATTGAGTGTGACCTTGTCAGACAGCAGTGGAAATGGAGGGCCATGGTCCCTGAAAGTTTGGATCCCCTAGTGTTGGGGAATTCAAGAGCTGGGAGATGGGACTGGGAGGATGTTTGGAGCACACCCTCATAAGAATAGGAGGAGAGGGTACAGGATAAGGGGTTTTGGGGGAGAATGGGAAAGGAGATAACGTTGAAAGGTAAATACGTATAATATCCAATTAAATAAAACAGATAAAGGGTCTGAAAAAAAGAGAGAGAGAGAGTTTACTTATTTTAAATTATTTTCAAAAGTTTCTAGGAGATGCTAATTGGCTAAGATCTTATTTTAAGCTCTCTATAAAAGAATTTAAGTCTCTGTTTAATAGTCTCAAGTAAATCCTAATTTTCCTCAACAATTAATTGACAAAAGAGAAGTAATCTCACAAAAAGTAGAAGAAGCTATTACTAATCAATATATTATATAGTCTGACTAGTTGTTGGCTGTGCTATAACAGTCCTTTGATAAAAGATTATTAATATAGATTTATATTTCTTTAAATAGGGTCTTCATGACTCTCTGAGTGTGGAAGGAGCGACTGTTGGTGCTTCTGCCCTGATTTGACAAGAACTCTGAAAAATTGGCTTTAAAAACAAAAGAGGGGGAATGGTACACGCCCAGAAGAAGTTCCCCTGAAATACTCTCCATCATGCCTTGTTCACTTTTAACTCTTTAAAACTGAAAGCTCATGGCAAATCTGTTTCTGACTGCCTCTGACACCACCGAGACCAACAAAAACTATGCCACAGATATGGAAAAGACCCTCTTACCCTTAAAGGGAATGGCCCAGACCCAGTTCCCTTATGGGGCCAAGGATTGATATGCCTGTTTGATACCACAGAAGGCACAGCTAACTGGCTACCAAAAAGATTAATGAAATAAATAGATACCCTCACAAAGCCAGGCCCAACCATAAATAAGATGAATAACAATTTACATCCAGGGAAGAGGAATCTCCCTGAGAATTACCTTTTTTATCCTTTCCAGATAAAAATGAATCACCCATGATATCTGCTGTTAGAAGTTCTAATCCAGATGCCAGCCTCCAAACTTATACTACTCAGACCTTTGAAGGCCCACTGACAAGAACATCAAACAGCTAGAGATGGACATCACTAATCTGGAGAAATCCCTCGTTTCACTGTCTGAAGAGACCTCCAACAATTGCAAAGATCCTTGTTGGATTTTACTTACTCTATTACAATAGAAAAGGCTGTGTACAGCTCTTGACTGTGTACAGCCCTAAAAGAAGAATGTTTCCTTTACAGAGACAAGACAGGGAGGGTTAAAGAGAGAATGAAATAGGTCAGTGAAGGCCCTGAGAAAAGTCAGAGAGAGAAAGAGACAGATGAAGGCTGGTACAAGAATTGGTTTTCAGCCTCTCCAAGGTTGTCAACCCTACTTCCTCCCATCTTTGGACCAATAACTGGGTTCTTTTTGCTTATTTCTGCTGGTCCCTGGCCCTCAAATAGGCGGACTAACTCTGTGAAACAACAGGTAAGTAATTTGGTAGCAAAACCTATTCAGATACATTCTCATAAGTTAGCTATGGAGGACCATGAGACTTCAAGATGAGGTTGTTACTTTATACAGGGTGTTCCCAAACCCACCTCCATCCAACCTAAAAGAGGGGATGTTCACCCTAGACCAAGCAGAGAGGGCCGCACAGAACTCCCTCTGACTGGCGATCTGAATTCTTGCTTAGGCTATGAGGCTAAGCACTGCAAGGGAATATAAATAATAGTTAAAAATATGTCTCTGGATTCCCTGATGGACAAGCCTGACAGCATAGGGGTTGATGTCAAAAACATCCCCTCTCCAGGAAAAAGACATCTGGATGGGTATGGCCCTCATGCCTCACTGGACAACAACAGGGGGACTGGAACCATTACAAGGTCCCCTTCAATTACTGGAGGCCAGGCCTCAATCCCCACCTTTGCAAGATTAGAATCGCCACAGCCCCTTCTATACTTAGAGAAGGGAAGAGATGTCAGGGGCAGCCCTGATTACACACTGAAGGCCTAAAACCAGCCATAGGCCTAAAATCAGCAATAGGCCCTGTTATACATGTATACTAACACCAAGTCTTGGGTCTCTGTGGAAAAACATTGAAACAGATGGCTATAAGCTATTGTAAACAGGAAGCTTTTGTGGAAATCTATCAGCCCGAGTTGTCATAGACCTTGTAAATTGGAAGCCTTGGCAGACAATACCAACTTAGATAAGGACAAGTGAGTCATAGGCAGAGTCATAGTGACTTGTCCCCTGAACCTTCACCCAGCTGATACCCGTTTCTGAATGATATCTGTATTCCTCCTGAACACCCACACTCCAGTGTCATCCTCTTCCTCACTTCCTGCCTTTCTCTGTTTATAACCCCTGTGTGAATGAATTACGATTTGAGAAAAAATAAATAAATTATTTAAAAAAAAAGAAAGAAATGCATTGCTTTTGATAATGTATATTCCATGACAGGTAAGGAAGGCATTCTTGGCAGAACGACCTAAGAGAGGCTGATTCTTGTTTATGAAATGAAAAAGGGGAGAGGCAGAGAGCTTTTGGGGCTGCTTGGTGAGAATCTCACATGGGCCAAAGACAAGGAAATGAGCTGCTTGGCAGAAATATGACATTGGCCAAGGACAAGGAAATAGGCTTCAGGCAGGAATCTGACATTAGGCTAGAACAAAGAAATAATTTCAGGCAGGAATCTAAATATTAGGCTAGAATAAAGAAGTAATTTCACACAAGAATCTAAATTTTAGGCTAGAACAAGGAAATAGGCTTCAGAAATTAAAATACTTTGGGCTAAGAGAGGGAAGTAGGCTCAGAATTTTGGTCATTCTGATAAGCCCTTAGAAACAGTGATCACAGGAGTGTTCACGGAACTTTGTTTATTGCCTGCTTGTTCTTTGACTATATATTATATTTATTGTCTTGTTTGCTCCTTGACTATTTGCATCTATTGTATTGCTAGTTCCTCATCCTAGAACTGACTTTAATACTTCCATGTAATTAAAATGGAATAAAAGCAAAAAAGAGGATGGGGAATGGGATAGGGGTTTTCTAGGGAGGGGAAATAAGGAAAGGGGATAGCATCTGAAATGTAAATAAATAAAATATCAAATAAAAATAAAAAATAATGTAAAATTAGAAATAATATTTTACGATATGATAGGACATGACAAAAAATCTATTCTTTATAAGTGTTAAATAGCTCCATAAATCTATCAGCATGTTTTTAGATTTCATCTCACACTATAGTCCAGACTGACCACAAACTTGCTATGTAATTCAATTTGTTCTTAAGTTCACTATTATGCTTCTTCCTGAAAAAAAGCTAACATTACAAGCATATATGACAACTCTACCATCTATCAACATTGTTTAAATAAATATTTTTCAGTATCAAGTATATTTAAGAATTCTAAAGAAAAATATCTAAAATTAGATAGATAATTATAGATTCACTTCACTAACATAATACTGGGTTTGAATATAATTCACTAAATTAAATCTGGGGGAATTTTAATGAGATAGATGGCTAACAAAATAGTACACACTCCTTTTTAAAATTTCATTTTCAAGAAAATCTGTGATGAGAAAAGTTGTTTAATTTATTATTCACATACAAAGAGTTGTACATTTGAATATGAAAATGCAAAGTAGGGGACTTCCGGTCTGGGCCTGAGCATAGAGCGGCAGCTCTGTACCCAACCCCAAAAAACTGAGAGAAAGAGGAACTCCCAGGAGCTTTAACTCAGGCAGTATCCCAGGTAAAAAATGAATCACCCATGATGTCTGCTGTTAGAAGTTCTAACCCAGATGCGGACTCCGACCTTATACTACTCAGATCTTTGAAGGGCCACTGAGAAGAACATCAAACAGCTAGAGATGGACATCACTAATCTGAAGAAATCCCTCGTTTCACTGTCTGAAGAGACCTCCAAAAATCGCAAAGATCCTTATTGAACTTGATTTACTCTATTGCAATAGAAGAGGCTGTGTACAGCACTTGACTGTGTACAGCCCTTAAAGAAGAATGTTTCCTTTACATAGACAAGGCAAGGAGGGTTAAAGAGAGCATGCAATAGGTCAGTGAAGGCCCTGAGAAAAATCAGAGAGAGAAAGACACAGATGAAGGCTGGTACAAGAATTGGTTTTCAGCTTCTCCAAGGTTGTCAACCCTACTTCCTCCCATCTTTGGACAATTATTTGGGTTCTTTTTGCTTATTTCTGCTGGTCCCTGGCCCTCAAATAGGCAGACTAACTCTGTGAAACATCAGATAAATAATTTGGTAGCAAAACCTATTCAGATACATTCTCATAAGTTAGCTATGGAGGACCATGAGACTCAAGATGAGGTTGTTACTTTATACAGGGTGTTCCCAAAACCCACCTCCACCCAACCTAAAAGGGGGGACTTCTGCCCCTAGACCAAGCAGAGAGGGCCACCCAGAACTCCCTCTGACAGGCGATCTGAATTCTTGCTTAGACTGCGAGGCTAAGCACTGCAAGGGAATATAAATAAAAGATAAAAATATCTCTCTGGGTTCTCTGAGGGACAAGCCTGACCGAATAGGGGTTGATGTCAAAAGTATCCCCTCTCCAGGAAAAAGACATCTGGATGGGTATGGCCCTTTGGCCTCACTGGACAACGACAGAGGGACTGGAGCCATTACAAGGTCCCCTTCAATTACTGGAGGTCAGGCCTCAATCCCCACCTTTGCAAGATTAGAATCTCCACAGCCCCTTCTATACTTAGAGAAGGGAGGAGATGTCAGGGGCAGCCCTGATTACACACTGAAGGCCTAAAACCAGCCATAGGCCTAAAATCAGCAATAGGCCTGTCATACATGTATACTAACACCAAGTCTTGGGTCTCTGTGGAAAAACATTGAAACAGATGGCTATAAGCTATTGTAAACAGGAAGCTTTTGTGGAAATTTACCAGCCTGAGTAGTCAAAGACCTTGCAAATAGGTAGCCTTGGCAGACAATACCAACTTAGATAAGGACAACTGAGTCATAGGCAGAGTCATAGTGACTTGTCCCCTGAACCTTCACCCAGCTGATACCCGTTTCTGAATGATATCTGTATTCCCCCTGGACACCCACACTCCAGTGTCATTCCCTTCCCCACATCTTGCCTTTCTGTGTTTATAACCCCTGTGTGAATGAATTACGATTTGAGAAAAAATAAATTATTTGAAAAAAAAGAAAAAAAAGAAAATGCACAGTATCTGTAGAATGTTTATGAGACTCAAGTTAATTCACATAGTGTGATCCTTAACAACTACAGAACTTGACCCGTCAGATCTCTCTGAATGCTGGGGTGAGACATGCTAGATAATTCATTCTAGAACCCAGATAAATGTCATTGTTCTATCTTTCTGAAATTTTTTCTTCTCCATCTTAGAAGAGCAGGTCAGCTCAATTACTAGACTTTTAACAAAAGATACATGGACCTATGAACATCGGGCATTTATAGGCTACTTTAGAGCTATAACCAGAACATAGACACATAAAATTCTGTAATCTGAACACAGAGACCTTCCCCTGGGGTTCCTAGTAACTAATAGCAAGGCAATGTCCCAGAAGAAAAAAGATTTTTGACCCTGGAAAAACAAACCAAGAATAAACATCTATAGCTGCTAGAATTAAGGATTTCCCAATAAGAAAACCTGCTTGTGACACAGCCGTGCTATATTGTAGTTACTTAATAGAAAATTTCAGATAGAACAAATTTCCTACCAGGTATTTCCCTCTGAAGATGGCAAGTATAGGATGTTTAGAAACTCAGGGAAGATTTGTAAAAGAGATATACTAAGAAAGAAAAGGAAAGAAAATATAAAGAAATAAGCTTAAAATATAACCAATTTTTACAAATTTTAAATCAATAAAATAATATTAGGACTATGTAAAAACTCACAAAAAAATTAAACAAAAAAACAAAAAAGAAGGAAAAAAGAAAGAAATAAGAAAAAAGAAAAACTATTGAAAGCTGACACTATTATAGTAGAATTTAAAAAAACAAAATAATATCTCACAGAAAGTCTGGAAGATAATGTCAAACTAATACCATAGAAAACAGAATACAAAGAAGGATATATGAAAAATATGAAAGATATTGTTGTCTTAGTCACAGAATAGCTAATTAGATAGGATATTCTGTCTTAAGTGTAGGTTAGTGGTATAATCTAGCATTGATTAGGCAGTGAATTTCATCCCCACCACTGCAATATTTTGATTTAGTTTTAAAATTAAGTATTGGACAAAGACGTAAACCTACATATCACCAAAGATAGATAAATGGAAAAAGAATAGATAAAATGTCATCACTTTATGTTAGTAGGAAGAATAAATAAAACAAAAATGAGTTAGCACCATGTACAGACAAGAGCAGTGGATCCAAAACACATCACTAAACAATGGTGAGGACTAGGAAGGAAAAGCACCCGCCATTACTCAGCGCTGCTGGAGATACGGAATCAGGCAACTTGGGGAGCCATTTCCATTTCATACAAAAGGAGGCACATGCTTACTGTATGATCCAACAATTATGAGCTTTGGGACAAACCAAGATGAGGTGATAACTATATCTCCATAGGAGCTTGTAAATGAATGTCTATAACAGATTTATTCATAGTTCTCTAAACTAGGAGGCAACAAATGTCTCCTTTCACAGGCAAATAGATAAATCCATTGCGTCCTCTCTAGATAATTGAATACCAATCAATGCTAAATAGAAATGAGGCATTGTTGTGAAAAGAAGTGAAACTCTTAGGTGCACACTAGCCAATTAAAGAAACCAATTGTCCGGCGGTGGTGGCGCACGCCTTTAATCCCAGCACTTGGGAGACAAAGACAGGCAGATGTCTGAGTTCGAGGCCAGTCTGGTCTATAGAGTGAGTTCCAGGACAGCCAAGGCTACACAGAGAAACCCTGTCTCAAAAAAACAAAACAAAACAAACAAACAAAAAAAAAAAACCAAAAAACAAAAAAGAGAAACCAATCCAAAAATCTGTATGGTTCTAACAACATTGCATTCTGGCAAAAGTAGAACTTCTAGAGGTCACAAAATATCAGCAGACATCAGGGATGTGGTATAGACGATGAAAAGACAAACCACCTTGGATATTTGTAAAATGAAATTGTTCTGGATGTCATTAGGTCAGTAAACACAAGGCTTCACAGATTTGAAAAAAGTTAGAGAATATGAAGTGAGAATAGGAACAAGAGGTGAGCCCATCTGTGAACTGTAACAGGGTGTAACAATGGGAGAGCTGTGAAATACGCTGTACAGGGTTTTACAAGTTAGAGAGTGAGGAAAACACAGGAAGAAGAAGTACACACGAGGAAGCTGTGTTTTCTACTCAATTTGTCTGTGAACCAAGAACTTCTCTAAAGGTTGGTCAACTTTAGAGACTTCTTCCAGCAGAAAATTGTACATACTGTAGGAACATAGAAGCAGCACATTTCAATAATAAACATTTATATTGAGTTTTAACCTGGGTCATCATTTGGCTTTGTTTTAGGTAGACAGTCATAAAAATATCATAATTTTGGTATACCTAGCATATTTGGATATATGGATTTCAATTTTTCCTTCAAAGGTTCACTGAGCAATAAATAATATTTAAATAAATATGAATTACCATGGATTAATATAAAGACAATTACTTTAACATATTCTGTGGGTTAGTTCCTTTCTAAAAATTCTATAATCATGACTTTGAAGATGCTAAAATTGGTATATTGTCAGCAACAATTTTTGTCTCAATCAATTTCTAAAAAATCATATGTCTTAAAGTTAAACTACCCCAATTACTTAGGAGTTTTCATATTAAATGTTCCAAACTGAGAAGTTGGGGTAAAATATATGAACATAATAGCCGTGTGTGTGTGTGTGTGTGTGTGTATACAAACATATTAACACATTCTACTTCAAATGACAATCTAAACTCAAACTATTGTAGGAAAAGTAAACATGGGATTTGTAGAGCTTAATTGTCCAAAGAGGTGCAATTTGCGTATTTCACTAGATCTCTGTCTATTTTCTTTCTTTAGACTCTTTTCTTGTTGCTTGCTTGCTTTCTCCCTATATCTTGTCCTTTTTTTCCCCACAACCTTTTAAAATCTTGTATTCCTCTTGTATTGATTATTGCAAGTAATGGGAGATATATTTGGAGTACAGATGAACTTAAACTACACTCAACAGAGGAAGGAGAGAGAGTTTATTTTCCAAATGTTTGTTATAGCAGAACAGTCAGGTACCAGCACTCATAACTCTCTTGTTTCTATTGCAAGTGATGCTGAGTTGGATTGTAGAGTATTAATTTTATAGTAAAAAAAAAAAAAGTTTCCAGATGTAGAGATGGCTCAGTGGTTAAGAGCACATACTTTTCCAAAGCAGCATAGTTCAGTTCTGAGAACCCTACATGAGTCACAATCACCTGTAAACAATTATAACTCTAGGAAAATATGACAAGCTCTTCTGGTTTCCATGGCCTGCATTTATGTGCTTATACACATATGTGGACACTGAAACACACACATGCACACACATACACACACACACATACAAACATGCAAAAATATAACTATATCTTTATAAAATGTTTCTAATATAATATAAATAAAAGTATCTTTCCATTTCTGAAATGAAACCTAAAGCAAAATATTAAAGTTTTAAACTCCATTCTATGAGTAATTTTCTAACATAACTAGATATCTTGGAGATGTAAGAACTTCAAGTTAATAATTTCTTTTGTTCTGCCTTGACAATTGAAAGATCAACACTATAGAAAATACTAAGATTTTAACCAAACTCTTTTTGTCTTGAGAATAGCTATTTTCTAGCATTCCCTGGAGTCTCTACTTTCATAGATATATTGATCACATTATCCTTTTTCCTGATAGTGTCTGCCCTGCTGAATTAGGTCCCATTCAACAAAGCAAGAGTAGTTGTTAGATATAATTAATGCAAAATGCAGTGATTTCCTAGAAATCCAAAGGACAGTGTTCTTTTTAAATATCTCTCACAACTTTGCTGACACAGGAAATCAACCTGAGGTAGGGGTGGTTAGGTGCCAGTTCTCACTCCTGTCTTAACAGTCAGGAAGATAAGCCTTCTCTACAGCATCTCAGGCTCTAGCTATGGTATCTGCTTACAGATATCAATCTTATCCTGGTTTGCTTCCTGATATTTTTATTATATAGTCAAAAACAATTTGGGGGTGAAAGGTTTGTTTGGCTTACATGACTATAAAGTTTATCATTGTCAGAAGCTAGAGAAGGAGCTTGAGGCAGGAACTGGAGGCAAGAACATAAGCAGAAGCCACAGAGGAATGTTACCTCCTAGCTTCCTCCCACAGCTCATGTTCAACTACTCTTCTTACACAGTCATGGCCCCTCTGCACAGGGATGGAAACACTCACAGTGAAATGAGCCTTCTTCTCTCAGTTAGCAATCAAGATAAGTCCCCGGGATACATGACCACATGAAGGAGGGTAATTCCACATTTGAGGTTCCTTCTTCCCAAATATGTCAAGTTGATATCTGAGATTACAAATACTCTTATCTACATCATGATTTTTATTTCTATTTCTGATTTTTCTAAAATGCACTAACTACTGACCACTTTACACTTATTTTGAGATCTATGTTCTCAATAGTATGGGGTGGGAGACCTTTAGAAAGCTAATATCCCTCTTGTATACTGTATTCTACAGTGGTTTATCTACAATAGTCAAGCAGAAATACTAAATATAAACAAGAAGCATATACAGAGATACTGTCTAATCACATTCTGGCCATTCATAATTTGAATCAAATTCAGTAGCTCTTGGGTCTGATGTCATAAACATGTAAGACAAATGTTTTCTAATATAATTGATTTGTTTTTCATTAAAAACTTTACACTGACTTTGCTCTGTGTGATCTCTAGGGTTTAAATAATTTCTACAGACCCAGTTTCCACAGTTGAATACATTCTATGTTCAGGTGTCTCAATTTGACTTGATGAAGATTGTAGCTATCTTTTGTTTTTGTTTTTGTTTTTTGGATTTGTTTGTTTGCTTGCTTGTTTGTTTTTTTCACCTGTTCTGGCTTTCATAGAAATTTTAACCCAAAGCCAATGTTTATATGTCATCATTCAGTCCATTTAGGCTTCTAAGAATTTTCTTTTTTTTTTTTTAAAGAAAATGTTTAATTCGGGCTGGCTTACAGGTTGAGAGGTTCAGTCCATTATCCTCAAGGCAGGAACATGGTAACATCCAGGCAAGCATGGTACAGGAACATGACAGCATCCAGGCAGGAGAAGCAGAGAGTTCTACATCTTCATCTGAAGGCTGCTAGCAGAATAAAAGCTTCCAGGCAACTAGGAGGAGTCTTAAAACCCACATCCACAGTGACACACCTACTCCAACATCTACACCTTCTAATTGTGTGACTCCCTGGACAGAGCATATAAAAACCATTACATTACACTCCCTGGCCCCCATAGGCTTGTTCAAGCATATGAGTCTATGGGAGCCATAATTAAACATTTCATAATGCAAAATATATTAAGTCCAACTTCAAAAGTCTCCATACTCTATAGCAGTGTTAAACTGCTATAGTCTCAACAGTGTTAAAATCCCATGGCTCCAACTGTGTATGTAGCAAAGGATTACCTTATCTGGCATCAATGGGAGGGGAGCCCCTTGGCCTTTTGGAGGCTAGGATGGCCCAGCATAGGGGAATGCTAGGGCACTGGGGTGGGAGTGGGTGAGTGTGTGGGTGGGTAAGGGAGCACCCTCATAGAAACAGGGGGTAGAGAGAAGTGGATAGGAGGTTTGAGGAGGGGAAACTAGGAAGGAGGATAACATTTGAAATGTAAATAAATAAAATAATATCCCCCTATGCATACTGTTCTGGTGGTTTACTGAACAAATAAATGAATAGCAAAATAAAATATCATTTGCTTTCTGTTAAGAATACAGCAAATGATTATAAAACAGAGAAGATGTGAACTGAGGTATCTACATTACTTGTAAAGAGTATGCAAACATTATAAGGAGAATTAGACAATCAGCAGTTAGCTATATTGAGGGGTTGATTAATTATATTTAATTACTAGTTAGTGATTATCAAAGATATTTCTATTTTTTCTATTTTTCTTCTTCCCATTATTTATGGTTTTTGTTTTTCTAAATGCTACATTAGCAGTGATATTTATAAACATCAATATCTCTTTAAAAGGATGCCAAGCATGTGTTTAGAATAAGATATTTCTATTTTTCTATTTTTTCCTATAATTTATGGTTTTCTTTTCTCTAAACATTGCATTCACAGTGATAGACACGAACATCTTTTCGAAAGAATGCCAAATATAAGTTTAAAATTTGTTACTATCAGTGATTATCAGTCACTATCAATAAAATATCAATTCTTGAAAAAGTACTTAAAATATAATGACATCACATTAAATATATTGTTCTCATAGCACATAGATTTTCAGGGAAGACACAAGGAGAAAATTCATGGACAACATTTTCTGAAAAGTGTAATGGATGAGTTGAAGCTGTTAATGCCGGTAGTAGGACTATTTCCTTGAACTTAGAATGTTTTCCTTTAGATAATTTACACACTGCATTATTCATCCCCTCAACTTTATTCATTATATATCTTATTGTTTCTGGATGTTATTATATGAAATACTTGCTCTAGTGACTATTTAAACTTCAGTAGAATTTTAACCCCCAAATTTATCCTTTATCATTTTTGTGTTTCCCTACACTGATAGGGATATGCTTAATCTTATATATAAAATCTATTCTTGTATCGTGAATCAGTTCTTTCTTACAGTTTAAGCTATTTGAGTATGGCTGCTTTGTTAGGCAGGATTTTTTTCCAAGCTTCCTTTTTCAGTTGCTTTTCCAAAGGTGTAAAAATAATCCTGTCACAACACAGAAGAGGAGCTTATAAAGATGCTTTAAAAACCTTATCACCAGGAAACAGTGCACAGTGCATTGTATAATATAGTGTCTTAAAATACTTCTGCTTACTTCCTCATTGATGCTACTTCAATATTTACATAACACTGTTAACTAATTTTTCATTATGTAGGTTATTTATCCTTTCTCTTGGAGACTGTCTTCCTAGCACATTATTGTTGAATTGAGCCATTGTTTTTATCCCTACCCAGTGTTAACTGCAGCAAGTCTCTTCTCAGCTCTGTGGGTGCAGATTTGTGTTTACTGCTCCTTGGGGTAGGAAGTGCCGAGAAGGAGGAGACATGTGTCAGGCCAGCCTTGGCTAGCCATCAAAGCAGGTTGTTTATGTTTTCGGGATGGGTTATTTCAGAATCATGAAGAAAAAAAAAAGAAAAAAAAGAAAGGAGCTGTTTTGGTTCAGGGAAATTGTTGTCCTGGGAGCAAGAAGGGAAAGTGGAAACTAATATTTTAGAAACTACTTCAGCAGAAAGACATTTTTAGTGCAAGAGTTCTCAGAGACTTGGGAAAAATTATTTGAAGCATTAAATATTTTCAGGACTTTCTGTGTTGAATACATTTTTAAACCCTAGGCTAGATGCTTCTGTTAATACTTCATGTTGAGAAGTTGATTTAAAACAGAACAACAACAACAAAAACCATATCTCTGAATGGGTGGGGAAAGTATAGGCAGGCGACACACTTGACCTAGTATCAACCTGAAGGTCAACCCAGACAGACAGGATCTTTGAATTCCCTCTTTAACACTTCAACACTCTGCTCAGGCCAGTTTCCCAATAATCTCCTATATGTCTTACCATTATAGCACAGAGCTTCCGGCCACATCACCTACCTCTCCACACAGCTGTTCTCCCTATCCACAAGTGTGTCACCTCAACATGGAGTAACTAATAACGTCTTGGATCACACACTCAACCCAATCTCCAAGGGGCTTAAATGCACTGCTTCTCAAGTACATTTCTTCTTCAAGATCTAGAGAAATAAGACTCAGAGGTCACTTCCATGCTGGATCTCTACATATGGCTTGACGGCTTGAAGGTAGATAGTCACAGTTATGAAGTTCCTGAACTGCTTGAGATTGATGAGGGAAAAACATACTGGCTAAGGTTGTTTTTCCCTTGGAAGAAACAGAAAAGCTCTAAAACATTAGAGATCCCATAAAGCTGTATGCTTTTCCTTATGTACTCAAACTGGAGATATATATATTTGCCCCATACTATTTTTTTCTCATCAAGTAAAACTATAAAATCAAAGTCATTCTGTCAAATAAATGCAGTGATTCTTTGAAAATGAAAGTCATACTATCGTTTAATGAGAAATTTAGATTTTTTTAAAGTGCCTAAATGCTAAGTACTAGTTAGGTGATCCCTAAAACTTATAACACTAGAAAGAAAAAAATCTTTACATGTTTCTCATATTTTTATTCACTAAATATATTGAAAATTGTTGAATTTGAACTAGGACTTTTACCAAGAACTTGACTTTTTTCAAGTTCTGAAATGACACTGAGAGTTGAGTTTTATCATGCACTAATCCAAGGGTAGAAATATCTGCACAGAAAGCTGATGACTTCCCGGACAGTTCAGCCCATAATTGAGTCCAGAATCAGTTTCAAACCCAGTTTCAGTAGTCTCCCCATTGTTTAATGCTGCAACTCTCCCTTTGGAACATTAGTCATATAGCATATCCACCATTATCCCACAAATATGTTTGTATTTAACCCTGCAAAAATTGCTGAGCGCAAAACATTGTCCTCTGCTAAACTGTGTGACCTTGGACAGGGTTAGGTTAAGGTTTGAACTCTGAAAATAGAGCTGATCAATAATAGAAATCAAAATAGAGAACAGAAAGCATATGAAACAAAAAGGATGTATATTTCAAGCTGTTTGCAGGAGAAATGTTTTCAGATGATTTATAATAGCTATTTCTCAAATTATTTATTATAATAAAAAATACTTGCTGGTACTTAGTAACCATAAGGATGTTTTAAAATATTTTGAGGGGATGAGCATGATCTAAAACTCTATGTACAAATGTCTGCATAGAGTAGAGGACAGATGCATTAAATGTAGTTAATGAATTTCAAGTTTAAAACAGAGCATTTTTTCTATGCTGATTTTTATCTCTCCCACAACACAAAATTGAGTATACTAATGCAGTGTTTTCTTAAAAATCTAGATAAAGTTAATGTGTTGGTGGTTTAGTTTTTTTCTGTCCACAATGCAAAAGAGCTTGTTATAAGCCAAATTGTAAAGAGGCTGCAGACAAAGTTCTATGAATAGTAGTACATACTATGCTGTGTCTGATAATTGGTGAATAATAACATGAGTTGTTTGACCCCTCAACTCAAGAAAAATATTTAGAAAGTTTATGAGATTTCCTAAAAGTCTCAGTCTTAGACACAGTCGTAACTGTAGGAGTCTGAATCTTCTACTGGGGAAGATGAATCCTGGAATCAACAAATGCTGTGATAACTTGAGAAAAAGAAACAGAAATACACACGTCTGTGGCTTAGAATTAAGAAGCATTCCAAAGCTTTATTGATTACTTCAGAAAAAAAAATCCTGCAGCCATTTCAAAGTCATAGTGCTGTTACCACTGCATTCCCAGAATTTCCATCTCCTGGAAAATGAAGTAGTATGTAGGAGGTTGAATCTCCCCCTTCACAATGTCTACATTTTTCTTAATCTCCTGAGTATACCTGTTTCTTAATTTTATGATTATATATAAGTAATACCTTTAACCTATTGGGAGAACATAGTTCTATTTGATCAGATAACAAATAGAATACAGTTATATTTATTATAACAGAAATCTTGATTATTGCAAAAAAAATTAAACTGTTAAAAATACTTAAAGATGTTTCAGAATATAATGTATCTAATCTTTAGGATACCAAAAATTTTGATTTTTTTAATAGAGAATATAAATGGTATCTTCTGGGAAATAAAGCAAAGAATAAAAAGTTATGTTCTGAGCTTTGTGCAGTGTCAGTATCATTGTCAATGAGGGCTATCTAAGGCATGATTATTGCTAACTTAAAAATGATGTTCTGCAATATTTTTTAATAGAAATTGCAGGTTTTAGTGGGAAAGACCTATCTGTCTGTCTATCATTTGTTTCTTTCTCCCCCTCTCTCTAGTCTTCTATCTTATACACTAATTATTTCTCCACAGATACAGTAATAAGGAGTGATATTAATACACATTTCATAGCCACGGCTTCATTGAACCATGAAAGAAACAAAAAATACTTGATTTAGTCTTTAAGGAAGAACATGAACAAAAGAAACAAAATTGAATATTTAACAAAGAGTGGGAAATATAAAAGTGCTGTTTAAAATCAGTAGCAAAAAATGCTGTGAGGCTCACCAAAAAATGTAAAAGATAAGAAAAACAGAATTTTGAAGTCCTATTCACAGAAAATAAACATAAATCTTCAAAGTAACATTTTCAAAACAAAAGACAAAGACTAATTCACACCATTCAACTATTATTTCATTTCTAACTTTCTGTCAAAGATAGGAATAATAATGTAGGTGAAAAGAAATTGCAGCCCAAGAAATGTGACGTTAGGAAGAAAGCAATTCTTCCTTAATATGATTTTGTATTTTTTTCCTGATGAATTATGCTCTATGTTATAAGGAGAATTTTTAAATAAAATTTCAGATTCAATGAGCAATTTCTTAAGGAATTATATATAACTGAAACAATACTAAAGTACTAGAAAGGGGGAAAATGTTATAATACTATATTTAACTAAAAGTCAAGCAATTCTATAGTAGATTATATGGAAATAAATTCTATTTTTAAAACTTAGTGTGAAATTTAATTAAATAATTGGCTGATTTTATTAAAAGTTCTAGAATTTATTAAAATATGACTTATAAACTATGAACAACCAATTATCAATTTTCAATTAACCCAGTTCACTATACACAAATATCTTTTGACAATCCATTGTTGACCAATGGTTTAACTTATTGCCAAGAAAAATAGTTTCTAGTCACACACTTCAAATTACAAAAATTATTACATATACTATTTGATAATATATTCATGAAAAATAAAGATATGATTAGATCCTATAGATTGCAGATTATTTTAATTGTCACACTAAAAAATGTATGTTACCTTATAATTCAGAAAGCTACTTCTGGTAAAACAGGATTTTATCCTGGGTCCAGTACCAATGAAATTTATCTATGAAAAGTACTGCAAAAGATTTGATTGGCTTGAGGAAGGCAGATTGATGACTAATGATCTGAGACAGTACCTCATAACTCAAATACAGAGACGGTAGCTAAGCAAAGCTCCAGCAGTTGTTCCAAAGTCACTCTGCATGTTTATGCTGGGACTACATCAGGGCTTCCTCATCAATGCTGAAGACAGTCAGGAAACCATATAGGCTTGTTCTTGGAGAAACAGATTCCACCGGCAAGTGGCTCTGTATCAAGTGCCTTAAAATGACCCTACTGAAGCTTCCTTTAGTTCTATGAAGGCATGGCACATTCTCCGGTAAATATGAAATTCCTACTGAGGGGATGCATCCGAATCACTAGACTCAAGGTCTTAATAGATGTGAGTGAGATCAAGAATGAAGCTTCAGATTTTGGATCTAAGAATTTAGTGTCATTCCAAGCTCTCTCCATTGGAAATGAAAGTAATAATGTATGTGCAACTCCTTCATAATCGAAGGGCATCCGTAGATTCAAATAGGAAAGAAAGGAATAGGGGAATGGCACATATTTCAACATATCAGCACTTAATGCTAGTCAAAACATAGTGGATGTGGCTTCAGAGGACAACAGTTTCTAGGAACATGTGACTGGATGTAGCCTAAGAACAGTTAGGTATATGCTGCTTTGGTGAAAACACAAGCATATCAGTCACCTGCAACACATTGAGTCAAAACATACTTTGCTTCATTGTTTAAACAACCTTTAAAGTTTCTTTCCTTCCTTCTACTCTGGCTTTAAACCTTTAAGACGGTTTCAGTCAAAGGTTACAGTACTTAGCAGAAGCTCATCACCTGGTCCGCAGAACTCTTTTTAATGTTCTTTTGAATGCAGAGAATTGAAGTGCAGGGCAGGGCAGGGATTCGGGGAAGATACCCAAGGGAACCCTACCTGCAGATAGGAGAAGAGGAATGGAGACAGGAAAAGGGTTATGAGAGTGGGTCACCTGGAGTAGGGTAGTGAGCAGTATGTAAAGTGAATAAGTAAAAAAGATAAAATGATTTTTTTTATAAAAAAATAAACTTCATAAAGTTTGGTTCACTACTTAACTATATTTTATTAAAGAATAAAATATGTCTCAGTTTTTCATAGTTACCTTTATCAAGCTTTACCTGTTAGCTCTCCAGATACATGGAGATAGTCTTGAATCTAATTTGAACTCTCAGGCCAGCAGCCAGAAAACATAATGAAGAAGTTATAAAAAGAAGACGTGCTCAGCAAGTATTTGAAGATGATAAATTAGAACTCGAAGAAACTATGTTTATAGACATGGATATAACAATTATCTGTGCC
Organism: Grammomys surdaster; assembly: GCF_004785775.1. Taxonomy (NCBI): domain Eukaryota; kingdom Metazoa; phylum Chordata; class Mammalia; order Rodentia; family Muridae; genus Grammomys; species Grammomys surdaster. The sequence continues at coordinate 2,785,486 of NW_021620970.1, read as the reverse complement.
AAAATGGTGACTGAGGAAACAGAAGGGTTACATTTAATGAGGGAGTGATTTCAGGGGGAAAATGGAAGGTTCAGGATAGATCTTAGAGAATGCCTGTAACTGAATTTGGGGGCCCATGTGACCCTCCTATATCTCAGCTCTGAGACATCTCACAGAGCTCAGTCAGCTCCCATGGATCTTCATTATTTTCTGACTCTCCGACAGCTCCTCCACACCATGCTTTCTTACTTGGTTCGTTTCCACCACCAAGGAAGCCTTTGGGTTTTTGTTCTCATTTTCTTTGTTACTTTAGAGGGAAGAAGGTAAAATAACAGTAAGACTACTCGAAAGAGTCATAGAAATCGTGCTATTATCTATCTACCTAAAGTTACTTATAATGCATATTAAGTATACAATTACTTGTGATATATGTGCGCCTATGCATATATACATATACATATATATATATGTATATATGCATATTTATTTTAAATAAAATTTCCACAAAACCTTAAAATCAGACATGGGACACGCCCTTTTGATGTGTTGGTTGAGGTTGTTCAAAAGACTCCTAAAATATTGTTGATTCTTTTCTTTTGCACTTGTTTTCTCCCCCGAGGTCGAAAGGAAGTACCTACAGCTGATGATGAAGTTTTGACACAGGATCCAGAGGACCTCAGCTAAATCTGACCTGAAAGCCTCCTGCCTGAGCACTAGTTTCTTCAAGTGGGAAGAATAAACCAATACCTTCACACAGCTATGACACCTGTGAGCCACAAAAGTAATTAGGGGGGCCTGATAACACTATGGATACAATAGGGGCGCACATACCTTCACAGTAGTCAACAGCTCTCTAATTCGAACATGACTGATACTAGGAACCTTACCAACTGAACATGGAGAAGTCATGGATCTTGAAGCAGACCTAAAGCCCCCCACACACTTTATTAAACCAGCACAGTCCTTAACTGCATTCTCAATATTTGTCAACAGGTAAGTTGACCCCCCACTGCTCATCAAAGATTCTTCTCTTTGCAACAGACAAGTTCACTATAGAACATCATGATTGAAAGAACTATAGAGAATAAGAGGTAATGCTTGGCTGAGGTAACGCTTGACCTAGCCCCAGCTGATACATCTACAACCCAATTCCTGCATATAAAATTCAAAGATCACAGCAAAAGATTGAATGGAAATATCTTAAAAGCCATAGAAATAGGAAGTTTGCTGTGAGATCATATCTCTCAAAAATGTCAGAGAACCTAGACTCAAGAAGTCTCATCAACATGGGTGCCTAAGCAAAGAGTGGACACTGATGACACCACAAGGCCTCAACCATAGACAAAAAAACACAGGCAACTAATTAATTTACAGAACAACAAAATATAAGAATTGAGAAGGTTATATTTACATATTATTGACACACAGACAACAAAAATTAAAGACATAAAGAATATGAATTGAAGAGAAAACAAGAGAGTGTATGGGAGTTACTAGTGAGAAAAAAAGGAAAAAGGAAAGGGAGATGATGTAATTATACATAACTTCAAAACTGAAAATTAATAAACTGGAGAAGTAAATTTTAAAAATATAAATTATCAGGAAAAGAAAAGAAATAGCAAGTTCTTTGTCTTTCTTCTATTACCTATTGTTTCTGATCCTTCTGGTCAGCCTCAAACAAATATAGAGGTAGAAGGATGCAGCACTACACATGTACAGTGCACACAGGAAAACATCCAAAGAAGGATAAAACAACAGCAACAACAAAAAAAAATCCTTGCACTAAAAACGTTAGCTGCTAACAGTAGGCTTTAGACCCGTAACACACTTAGCAGAGTACACTGGGTACACACAGCTCTATGCACCTTCAGTTAGCACTAAACTGTCACTAGTCCTCAAAGCCATAGTTCATTGTCTCTTCCTCTTGGGCTCTTTCATTTTCTTAACCTTTCTTTAGAACGGAGAACCTGGGAAGTTGCTTTATCAGCTAGAATAATATCTTCAAACCCCCATTGTTCCCATTGTTCATAAATGAAACATTGCACTTAATTACCCAGCAGATGCATAGTTTGAAGTAATCCCAATTCCTACTGCAGTGAATTAGTGTTTCTCTTTCTACTTTTTTGTTTCTTTGCTGTCAGTTACTGTGATGGTTTGAATATGATTGTCCCAAGGGAAGTGGCAATTTTAGGAAGTGTGACCTTGTTGGAATAGGTGTGGCCTCATTGGAGAAAGTGCTTCATGTCACTGTGTAGGCAGGATTTGAGGTCTCCTAGTCCTCAAGCTCCACCAAGTACAGAAGAGACCCTCCCCCTGGCTGCCTCCTCTTAGATGCCTTCGGATCAAGATGTAGAATTCTCAGCTCTTCCAGTACCATGTCTGCCTAGACACTGTTATGCTTCCCACCAGGATGAGTACAAATTGGCCACAATTAAATGTTTTTCTTTGTGTTGTTTGATCATGGTGTCTTTTCACAGCAACAAAACCAAAACTAAGACAGTTACTGATAAACACTGCATGGTGTTGGTACAAAGACAGGCAGGAAGATCAATGGAATAGAATCAAAGACCCAGAAATGAACCCACACATCTATGGTTACTTGATCTTTGACAAAGTAGCTAAAACTATCCAGTGGAAAAAGACAGCATTTTCAAAAAAATGATGCTGGTTCAATTGGAGGTCAGCATGTAGAAGAATGCAAATCAATACATTCTTATCTCCTTGTAAAAAGCTCAAGTCCAAGTGGATTAAGGACCTACACATAAAGCCATATACATGAAACTAATAGAAGAGAAGGTGGGGAAGAACCTTGAATACTTGAGCACAGGGGAAAAGTTCCTGAACAGAACACCAATAGCTTATGCTCTAAGATCAAGAATTGACAAATGGAACCTCATAAAATTGCAAAGCTTCTATAAGGCAAAGGACACTGTCAATAGGACAAAATGACAAACAACAGATTGGGAAAACATCTTTACCAATCCCACATCTGATAGAAAGCTAATATCTAATATATACAAAGAACTCAAGAAATTAGACTCCAGAGAACCAAAAGACCATATTAAAACTGGGGTACAGAGCTAAACAATGAATTCTCAACTGAAGAAACTTGAGTTGCCAAGAAGTACCTAAAGAAATGTTCAGCATCCTTAGTCATCAGGGGAATGCAAATCAAAACAACCCTGAACTTCTACCTCACACCAGTCAGAATGGCTAAGATCAAAAACTCAGGTGATAGCAGATGATGATGAGGATGTGGAGAAAGAGGAACACTCCTCCATTGTTGGTAGGGTTGCAAGCTGTTACAACCACTCTGGAAGTCAGTCTGGCAGTTCCTCAGAAAATTGGACATAGTATTACCTGAAGACCCAGGTATACCCAGAAGATGCTCCAACATATAACAAGGACATATGCTCCACTATGTTCATAGCATCCTTATTTATAATAGCCAGAAGCTGGAAAGAACCCAGATATTCTTCAACAGAAGAATGGATACAAAATATGTGGTACATTTTCACAATGGAGTATTACTCAGCTTTTAAAAACAATGAATTTGTGAACTTCTTAGGTAAATGGATGGAACCAGAAAATATCATTCTGAGTGAGGTAACCTAATCACTAAAGAACACACGTGATATTCACTCATTGATAATTGGATATTAGCTCAGAAGCTCAAAATACCCAAGATACAACTCACAGACCACATGAAGCTCATGAAAAAGGAAGACCAAGTGTAGGTGCTTTGGTCCTTCTTAGAAGGAGTAACAAAATAGTCAAGGGTGCAAATATGGAGACAAAGTGTGGGACAGAAACTGAAGGAGGGGCCGTCTGGAGACCATTCCACCTGGGTATCCATCCCATGTGCAGTCACCAAAGGCAGATGCTGATGTGGATGTCAGGAAGTGCATGCTGACAGAAGCCTGATATAGCTGTCTCCTTAGAGGTCTGCCAGAGTCTGACACATACAAAGGCGGATACTCACAGCTAACCTGTGAACTGATCAAGGGGTTCCCAATGGATAAGTTAGAGAGAAGGAGTTGAAGGAGCAGAAATGGTTTGCGGCTTTATGAGGAGAGCAACGATACTAACCAACCAGAGCTCCCAGGGTCTGAACCACCAGCCTGGGAGCACTTAGGGAGGGATCCATGGCTTCAGCTGTGGAGGGCCCTGCTGGGCATAGGTGGAAAAGGAGATCCTTGGTTCCATGAAGGCTAGATGCCATATGTGGGGGAATTCGAGGGTAAGTAAAATATCCAATAAAAGAAAGAGAATTACGGTTTTAGAAAAAGGACAATTGTTATTGTGTGGTGGTACTTGTCTCCAATTGCAGAGCTCTGGTAGATTAATGAAGATGATCATAAATTTGAGGTCAGCTTGGGCTCTGTCAAAAGTTTCAGTCCAGAGTACTCTTAATCAACACCCTGTCTTAAGAAACAGATTAAAAGGCTATAGCAGATGTAATAAGGCTACCCTTGTCTTTGAAAACCATGCTTTTCAGAGTTGGAAGTTGGTCATACAGGCCAAAGCTAACTGTCTGACTTGTCACTCTCTGCTTCTGCAGAGTCGACTTCTGCCCTCTCTAGGAAGGGTAACTTGACTGGTCAAGACCTCAATAAATCTTAGGTAGTTCACGGAGACAAAGAGCTCCACTAGCAGTGAGAAGGGTACGCCTGAGTACAGTCTCATACTGACACATATGAGGCTGTCAGAACACATATTACAATATGGTTGTTTAACCTTATGACCCAAAGGAACTTAAAAAATGTTTGCTAGCTGTCATGATTTGCTTACCTCAGAAGTGTAGGAAAAATCATCTCCGCAAAAGATTTAAACCATAAAATCTTTAGGTCATCTTCTCCTTTCCTTCTATAAAAGTTGGGAACTTTAGACTTTTTCATATTGGAGCTATTTGTAGTTTATGTAATTGTGCCATTTCAATATTTGATCACTAGAAACACTTACTGAATGAGATATTTGTGGTGTTTTCTTAATGACATATCCTGAAAATGCATATTTTATACTTAGAGTACATTCAGTTCTAAGGAGGCACAGTTCAAGTAGCCAAGTCTTCATTAGGTTTGTGCGCTCACACTGAGTACCCTGTTTTCAGAAACTTTGAGAGACAACACTGGTGAATTGAGGGCTTGAGATAGATGTTTACTACTAATCATCTTTCTTATGACACTACCAATAATTATTTACTTAAAATGATATGCTTATGTGAGGTAATGCTTAACAATCCTTACATTGCATATAAACAAAATCAATTTAGAGGTCTAAGTCACTGGTTAAAACTCAGCCAGCCAATAAGTCTATTTGGTAGCAAACTTTTTCTTACTCATAGCAGATGCCTTAATAATTTATTAATAACTACTCGATCTTGGTAATTATTACCCACTGGCTAAATTATTAGAGAAAGATGTAAGTGTTCTTAAACTATAGCACTAACGTTCATGTTTGAGTTGGATAATTTATAATTTTCAAGACGCTTTTTTCACACAGACAGCATGTTTAAAATTTAAAATTGTTTCCAAAGCTGGTGCTTGTCAGTTTCTGTCATATATCAACTTGTTCTTTTTGCTCTGTTTTGCTTTGTTGTTGCTGTTTTTTTTTTCACAAACTGCAAATTTCTGAGTCTTGGAGGTGAAGGGCATCTAACTATGGCAATGTCAAGATCTGACATGTTTGTTCTGATTTGCTGCACATAAAAATATTAATCTCACAACATGTAGATCTGTGTTTACAAGCCATTGAAAATTGATGTTGTGCATATTCTGGTCACAGATAATTCTGAGTTAGTTAAAAAAGGAAATTGCCCATGTAGGAATGGGAACATAAGAATTTATGCATACTAGTTCTTCTGTTGTTTGAATTGTAAATATCCTATTAAATACTTTTATTTTGATAAAGTGCTATTGAGAAAAGGGAAGATTTTGAGAATTTATATGTTTTATTTTTTCTGACTTATGAAATTGAATGACAAGAAAATAATTTCCTTCAAGGCTAAGAAAAAGAACAGCAATCACATGTTCACACTGTAAAATACTGAACTAAAGAAGATAAGGTGTATTTAAAATTCAGATGATTGGATCTGTATTAAGAGAGTGATGCTTGCATCATGGTATGGATGTAAGTTTTAAAACCTATTGAGTAAGCAAAATGTTTAAAAGTTGTGTTTTTTCCATGATTTCTGCAAAGCATCAAACCCAATAGGACACTGAAATTATAAAATCAAAACAATGGTTTCTGATTCTTTACAACATTAGCATGTAACAAAAGATGCAAGCCTTCATCCTGTAAAATAAATCATTGACTTTCTCACAATAAGACATACTTTTTTTTATTTTCAAAAGTGCAAATGCTTAAATGCTTCTAGATATCTTTTATTTACCATGAAAAAAACATAAACCATAATTTGCCCTAATTAAATATTTGCTTTGTGTAAACTGTTATTCTTCAGTGAAACCTTGAATTGACTTAAAGGAGGAGGTGAAAGTGTTAACTTTAGTACAATCATAATTTCTAAGTTCATGTTTAAGAATATCACTTAACAGAGAGCACTTAAATAGGGACAATGACAGTGTTTCTATAAATTTTAAAATTGTCATTATGGATGAGTCATACTAGCTCAATCTCCACATTCAATAATTTTTACACTTTATTTTGGTTGACATTTATAAGTAAGTCTCAATTCACATAGAAAATTAGTTTCTAAATATAATAGATTTGAATGGCATGCCTGGCAATCTCTTGACACACTTTAACTGATCCATTCATAGACATGAAAGAGGATTCAAAGAAAATTATTATTTCAAAGTTGGGATATAATATGATGGTGGATAACACCATAGGTTTGAAGTCTAAAAGACAGTGGCTATAGTTTGTTCTCACTCATTTAATTGCCATTTGACCTTGGCCTCTTGAAACCTTTATTTTGAGATGTCAATAAGGAAAATTTATCAGAGAGATGACCTTTGGATTGTGTGAGATAATACTTACAATTGGAATAATTTAAATCATGACAGGAAATAAGTACCATATTCATATGTGGTTAGTGGCTCATTTTGTAGTTAGTACCACTTTTTATTTAAAATGTTATACATTTTCCCCTGGTGTTTAATTTTCCCTCAAATTCTGAAAACAAATTAAATTTTTCTGTTTGATCCATGTAATAATTTTCAAAGGGATACATACCCATATATCCTCAAGTAGTATAAACAAACAAATAGCTGTAAATATGCTTTTATTCACCAGAAATTATTGTTGTCTCGGGGGCTTACTGGTGCATAAACTCACTCCTTCTAGAACTTCCTGAACTCTGGCTGACTGGTATAATTCAGTTGTTCTTGCCCAAACTCCTCTCCAAGCTAACTGATATAGACTAGCTTCTCTTGGCTTCTGACTAAATTGCTCTGCTTGGCCTCAAACTAACACTAGCCATCTCTTCTAATCTCTTGGTTCCTTCTCATTCTCTGTTTTTACCTGCAATCTGTTTGTATAAAACTGTTCTGGTAAAATTCCTATCTATCTATCTATCTATCTATCTATCTTTGTATTGCTGTCTTTTTTAGATATTTAATTTACATTTCAGATGTGATTCCCTTTCTCCATTTCCCTCCCACCCAGGAACCCCCTATGTCATCCCCCCTCCTACTGCCTCCATGAGGATATGCCCCCACCCACTTACCTCACTCCCACTTCTCCACCCTCAAATTCTCCCACACTGGGGCATCCAGCCTTCACTAGACCAAAGATTTCCTCTCCCACCTATGCCCGACAATGCCATCCTCCCCTATATATATATAGGTAGAGCCATGGGTCCCTCCCTATGAGCTCCCAGGCTGATGGTATAGGCCCTGGTAGCTCTGATTAGTTAATATTGTTGTTCTCCACATGGGGATGCACACCCCTTCAGCTCCTTCAGTTCTCTCTAACTCCTCCATTGGGAACCCCTTGATCAGTTCAATGGTTAGCTGTGAGCATCCGCCTTTGTATATGTCAGGTTCTGGCAGACCTCTAAGGAGACAACTATATCAGGCTCCTGTCAGCATGCACTTCCTGGCATCCCCATCATGTATTGCATGACATCCCCATCATGTCTTAAGTCACCTCTCTTTCCCAGGCTGTTCTCATGAGAGTTGGGATTCTGAATCATTCTGTTCAATATTTCTCTGATTCATCACTTTGTCTGCCCTTCAGTTAGATATCACTTTCAAACATGGCTACTTCATTATACAAACTAATTTTATCTACACTGTTTAAGATTAAGGGTATATATTCCAGCCAGGGAGATTAAAGGTGTGCAGCTTGTCTGTATTCCACCAAGGATCTCATAGACCTCAGTTTTTGGATAAGATCCCTTGCCAGAGCAGCTGGATTAAAATTCCTCTATAAATACCTGCTGTAAAATGCATGTCAGCCTGTAACAGTCAATGTATACATTCTCACATGCTTCCCTTGGATTTGTTTCCAGACCATGCACTAATTATATTTTCATAACTGTCTGCTAATTTAATATAATTGTTACATGTAGTAGAATGTCATTTAACATGCCCATCTCAGCATCAGAGTCAAACTGTGCATAATTTCTATAAATTTCTGAATAAATGTGAGTGGCTGATTTTATGCTCACTTTGTTTTGTTTCATGATACAGTAACTCAGCAAAAATTGTAGACATCTTCAAATTACTGGCTTGCCACAAAAATCATCCTAACTAAAATAGTTTCCTACTTTCTTGATACGTTTTCTTGTTTATAAGTGCTATAAAATAATGTCTAGCTTAATGCTTTATTTTTTTAGTGTGGACGGCAACTTAATAACCTTAATAACGTGATATAATATATTATTTAAAATGAAATTAGATCAATCCTATCACTAGATTCTTGTTAATAATTTCCACCAAAAGTTTAACTTTAAGACCAATTTTTAAAACCTTTAAAAGTAAGTTCTATATTTAAATCAGAGATTCAACTGATTGCACCAAGTCAGCCCACCCTAGAGTGGACAATTTAGTGTACTATGTCTAGTTATTCATTTAGTCAGGAAACAAACTTAAAGAAATATCTAAATCAAATTTTGACCAAATAATTCCTTGACACATGATATATGACTCACATGTAAAGTTAGCCATCCCAATGTTTTATAAACAGAATTTCATATTATTACTTGCTAATTCCCAACAAAAATTACCCTATGAATTCAGCCTCCTTCAGTATACATGCCTGAATCTTGTCTCATATTAAAAATGTACAAAACATTTGCACATGTTGGAATAATATTTTCCATTTCACAGTTTATAATTCTTGGCATGAAGGGCTCTGAATATATTTGGTACCAATACACCATGAAATTACATTACAGCGATTTAATAAAAGGTTTAAATATATGCATGCAGATGAAAAGATAAAACATTTATATATTCAAGAAATGAGTTACCTCACCAAAGCGACTTAACTCAGTCACTGGTCTTTTAAATTCAACATGTGACAACATTGATTTTCTTGTGGCATTTTATGTTAATTGAAAGCTATTTTGTAAAATTTTACTAAGCTGTTGAAAAACCTGAGTCTTCTTTATACTAAATCCCAGAAGTTATTTTTCATTTATATTCATGGGACATATATCAATATTTGAAAATTAACTCTACAATTCACTGTAAAAGATCTATGAAAACCATCTGGAAAAAATGAATTCTACATACAATATTGAAAAATAATTAATAGACCTAGTCTATATTCTAAGGGAAATTTGAACAATCCTCCATTTATAGTTAGGGATTAAAATTGGCATCCATCTGTCCTGAATTTATTTCTATTTATTTTCCATTTTCTTTCTAGAGTCAATTTTGTGAGTATTTTTGGTGAAGTTGTTGTATAAATTATACTGTGACAAGAAAGCCCTTTCTGCCCATTAACTTTCTGGCTGCATATCCTATGCTGGTGAGCAAAGTGCCTTGGGATACATATGCATTCTCAAATTTTAGTATCTTTCAAACACATATCAATAAAAGAACAGAAGCAGTTTTTTGTCTTATGCACTTTCAGAAGCCTTGTAACATAAATAATATTCTTCCTTGCCCACTACACTTTTGGCATTTGATTCAGACCTGAAATCTGAGCAGCAGTTAATGAGACCACTAACCACATAGGTCACACTGCATTTTATTTAGAAACAAGTGCATTTGACATCTAAACCCTCAACAAAGATTCTTAATCTCTGGGCACTTTGCATAAACATGTATGCAAAATGTTCTGTGTATGTATACATATACTGATTTTCATGGCCAGAAAGTCTAACTTTAATCTATCTTTCAGTCTTCATAGCGATTCTCATACCAAACAGGCTAAAACAACCAGACCATTAATAGAGAGACTCTATTGTGGCACTATTCCTGGGGAGAGATGAACAAATGTCTACTGACTGCAGATAAAGAGCCAATAACAAAAGAAAATAAGACACTACCAATGTCACCACCAAATCTGGTGAGTCAGGGAGTGTTATTAGACTTACAAAATACAGATGAATTGAAGAGAAACTCTTATCTAGGAGAGAAACTAGATTCAATTCCCAGTACCCACATGAATTCTTACAACCATCATAAATTCAGTTCCAGAGTATCTGAGGTCCTCTATCTGAGCCCCACTGGATTGCTTTGTGAATTCTGACCTTATTAGTACTTATAATTACATGAATGGGTGTTTGAAAAGTGTCTGCCCTCCCTGTTTGTATGTGAGAACTCAGATATAAAAGACAATTGGCAACACATGGTTGTTGAATAGAAATTTGCTCTGAAATTAAAACCTTGCATTTTGGAGAGAAGCTCACTAAAACACAGGGTCTTTATCTATTTAGAAGAAGAAAAATGGCCCAAAGAGAGTTGCATTAAACTCTACTCCTTATAGGTGAAAACTCACAAAAAGCTGGAAACTGAGAGACAACTGTACAACCTGAAGGCAGCTTCTCAGGTTGAGCAGGGTCCTTTGCAGGTGTCTCCATAGGCCTATGCCTCTTCAAGTAAGTTCAGTTTATCTGGTAATATTTTCTATGATCTTTACTGCTCACACATGCTTCAAGAATGAGGAGCCTAGTGAATTTGGTCATTCTAAAGGACTTTCTGAACAAAGTCACTTAATTCCTTAGCTTAAGGAATTTTATTTCAGGTTGAACTGTTTTGACTTCCCCTAAAGACCCTGTGTTTTATTGAATTTCCCTCCAAAATGTAAGGTTTCAATTTCAGAGAAAACCAATACTTAACAAGCATGTGTTCCCAATTGCCTTCTATATCTGAGTTCTCACATACATACAGGGAAGGGAGATATTTTTTCAAACACCCATTCGTGTGATTATGAATACTAGTAAGGTCAGAATTCACAAAGCAAGCCAGTGGGGTTCAATTCTATCTAATGATGCTGTCTTGAGACTATAGATAATCCTGGGATGACATTTTTCTTCTGAGAATCTTTGTCTATTCTTAGGGCCCTCAAGTGATTGGGTAGGGTCCATCCATATTACTCAGGATAATTTGCCCGACCTATTGTCTACTACCTCAAATGTTAACCAGTATGAACAACTGCTTTCAGGGCAATATTTCCAGAGTGGGATCCATGTTATTACCTAGACAAGTTGATATGAGGACGTTTTCATCTACTCTTTATACACAGCAGTCTTCTCTTTTGTTTGTTCAGTGGTAGCTCACTTAGAACTTCTGTTCCTTTGCAGACCTTGTATACTGGATTGAGATTCTAATTTATCTTTTTATTTGATGGGCAGAACTATAGATCCATATTATTAGATGCTACCACCTTGTCTAATTTTAAGACTTAGCAATTAACAAAGCTGAAAAAGTGAAAAAGCATTTGAAGGCAATGACCAAACTCTTCAAATAGAGATTTTATAGACACAAGTGTAGAGAAATGCAGGACATGAAAAAGGAGAAGGGTAAAACAGAGATTATAGGAAACTTCTTTGCAACAGTTTAGTATTTTAGGCACTTTTACTCTCATAACTACTATCCAATATTTGACTGAACTTTAATGGTAACTTTTACAATTTATGATATAGTGTGACTTTTATTCGTAAAAGCACACACATTTCTACATTTGAAAATGTCAAGGAATCACTGTGAAATTAGTTCTAATCGGATCCTTGCCATTAGTGAAGTGTGAATTCAGCAGCATTCAGAGGAAATGGCTTTAGGAACATAAAAGTTAATCTATCATGCTAAAAGATCATTGAAAACACTATTTTATAAGCCAAATTGATGGCAGCTATATTAACCAAAATACATTTGCAAAGGAAATTTTAAAGAAGTATATCTTTATTTCCATTAGATGAAAGTATGTGCATGCCTCCACTCATATATATGCAGTTAAAATTATAGAATATTTTATAGCTTGAAAGAACTTAATTATGAAGTCCAGCACTTTCATTTTATGCATAAAGATACCAATGCCTAGCAAAGTCAGACTAAATAACATGTCTAACATCTAGTTAATAGCACTCCCAACACCAGGTCTCTTTTCTGATGTTACATCATGTCTGATGCTATTTCATTTCTATAACAAAAATCTATTGAACAATTTCTCTGTGGGCTGAGGCAATGGCAGATGGAAGAAACCAGCTCCTCACAAGCTCAAAATAACAAGACCAATTGATTACACAAGTAAAGACTTCCTGAGACTTAGGTTATCATTTTTTGTAGTGTTTGAATGGCTTAAGTGCCTGTCCTGTGCACACTTAATGACACTTCTGTTGACCTTTAAACTCAAAATCTTGTTTGTTTGTTTGTTTTTATGTCCATGTATCTATTTGCTTTATTGTTGCTTTGGTAAAAATACTCTGATAAAGCAACTTAAGGGAGAGAGGGCTTGTTTTGCTTTACCAGTCTAGACTGTGGAGTCCATCATAATGGGAAATACATAGCAGTAGGTAGAGGCATGGCAACAATATCCATATCCAGGAAATGGATAGTGGACAGAAAGTTGAGTCAGTCTATAAATCCCCAATGCCTGCCTTCAGTGGTCTACTGACTCAATAGAAATTCCATATCCTAAGCTTCCACGACCTTCAAAACAACTAAAATGAAAGTGATCAAAAACGTGAGCCTTCCGCTGGTGAGATGGCTCAGTGGTTAAGAGCACTGACTGCTCTTCCAGAGGTCATGAGTTCAAATCCCAGCAACCACATGGTGGCTCACAACCATCTGTAATGAGATCTGATGCCCTCTTGTGGGTGTCTGAAGACAGCTACAGTATACTTACATATAATAAATAAATAAAAATTAAAAAAAAAGAAATGTGTTTTTTAAAAAACACACACACAAAAAAACCAAAACCGAAAACAAAACAAAAAGTGAGCCTCAGGGGATGTGGCACATTCAAAGCACAACACTCTTATTCATGTTGGTCATCAAATCATATTGATAACAGAATATATATACTTTACTTCACATTCTCCACAACACTCGCAAAATCAAAGCTTTAACATTTAACTGAGTTTCTCTTCAAATGGATATAATGGATAAACTCTAAATCATAGTGGTAGTCCTTAGGATTTTTATTTGGCAATTGTAAACAATAACCTCAGTGTACCTCAATAATTTATTTAAAAAAATATTGTTGCTCCAAAATTAGGATTTTGTGCTGAACATAGTAGTGAATTTCTACTCCCATGGGAATGAATTTTTGGCAGAAGAGGATGGCAGGAAAGTAAAATCAAACAAACAAACAAACAAAAGGGAAAAGTAAATGCATGGAGTGATAAGAGAACTGTAAATGTACAATTTATTTTTATGTAGAAAATCTGGGAAAACCTGAAAGACAAGCCTTATTTTAAAAAAAAAAAAAACTGAAAGAATTGAGGTACTTAGACTAATACCATATCACTGTTGGAAGAGGAGTAGCAACAGTTACGTTAAGAAAACTGGTTGCTTTTTTATTTCTCAATCAGAGAAATGTGAAGGATGTGGCAAAGATAACACACTATTCGAATACATGATTGTGAGAGACTTAAGATGGCACACTGAATGGAATTATTTTTATAATTTTTCTGACAGTTCTTATGCCAGGGAAAACTCATTGGCTGCGTTTTCTATTCAACTACAGTAACAAGGATTTTCTGTGTGGCTTAGCATCCTCTGCCCTGATATCTTCCTTAGATTTCTTCTTCATGCTTACTCACAGGTTTTTCAAGTTCCTATCTTCAGTATTGGTAGCAGAATATTCAACATTCCTATTTCTTTTTACTGTATTGCAAGTAGAAGTAGTAGGAGTTAGTTTGCATATATACAAACTTAACATGGTGACTTAATGAGGGAAGAAGTTCTCATTTCTGTTATGAGTCTGACCAAAACAGAACTCACTGAGTGAAAGTTTGCGATTTTTTTCATTTAATGTAAGTACTATTTTATTATTCCTCCCTATCATGATCTTTCAGAAGGAATCATGGAACTTTTTTTAGTAGAAAATGGTTATGGAAGAATTCAAACAGCCAGAATTGTTCACTTATTTGAGCATTTTTGTTTTAAATATTTCCTCTACAATAATTAAGAATTGAATCAAAAACTCTAAATAAATTTTGAATGAAGTACTAGAAGTAGAATGGGCATTTATTTCTGCTTAGAGTGGTAACTGTGTATTGTATATCTGTAGAAAAGTATCCATACCATTATCTATCATCTGAAAGCTGATGCAAAAAGTATTTTTTTGATTTTTTGAAGAATAATTTTTTTCTTTTTTTCTGTTTTTAATTCAATATTTTATTTATTCACATTTCAGATGTTATCCCCTTTCCCCATTTCCCCCCTCCTCCACTAATCCTCTATCCCATCCCTCCTCCTCCTTTTTTGTTTTTATACCACTTAAGTTACATGAAAGTATTAAGGCCAATTCTAGGTTGAGGAACTAGCAGTACAATAGATGCATATAGTCAAGGGACAAGCAAGACAATAAAGACAATAAATGCAGATAGTCAAAGAACATGCAGGACAATAAACAGAGTCCCGTCATCACTCCTGTGATCACTATTTCTAAGGTCTTATGAGGATGACCAAAATACCTGAGCCTACTTCCCTGTCCTATTTGGAAAGATAATACTCATAGTTATGGGAGGGCATATAGAGAAATGTGAGTAAAAGTAGATAATATTTTTTGTTTCATATAAATATGCATATGTTTTGTTTTATACATATACATATACATACACATACACATACACATACACATACACATATACATATAGTGTTAGTGTCTTTATTTAAACAGGGATTTTCATGTTGTTACCATAAATTGCCCCTCAACAAATGCAACTTAAGTAAAGAGGAGTTTATTTTGGCTCGCAGTTCCAGGTCCTAGTTCATGACAGTGAAGCTATGGGAGCAAGAACTTGAGGCAGCTTGTATGCATTCAGAAAACTGAATACCTTTGATCCACTCATATTCTTCTTTTTGTGTATTTGAAAATGATAATCTAAGGCATGGTGACACTCAGAGTACATAGGCCCTCCAAATCCAATTATCCTCATAAAGATAATCCCCACATACACCAATTTTTTCATGTGATTTTGTATCTCAAGCTAACACTTTAGATTAATTACAATCACAGGGAATCTACCGTATCCGTTTAATATTAAAAAGATGATGACATGGTTCCAAAAAGTTAGAGATGGATTTGAAAGAGGCCCTAATATTACTCAGTTATGAAGTTGAATCATTGTAGAATTTCATATGAAATTCACTGTGACAATATGAAGTATTATCTTTGTAATCATAAAGACTGAGTAAGGGTATTGTTAATTTTGTCACATTTTTTCCTATTTTGTTATTTTGATGTGTTTGTTATCTTCTGCTTTCACGAACTGCTTCTCCTTGCAATAACAGTTCCTGAATTTTGCTTTTAGTTAAATGATATTTTCCACTCAAATCAGACTAATAAAAGAATCATTAAAGAAGATATACTTCCCTACCTGGTCTTCTATATAGAATAATAAAATATACTGTTTATGAAAAACAAATAAATCTGAATGTGTTAGGGCTTCTACCATTTCCTCCACCTCTCTCTCACACACATCTATCTATCTATCTATCTATCTATCTATCTATCTATCTATCTATC
>NW_021620970.1:2760766-2769387 GCF_004785775.1 Grammomys surdaster | reverse complement strand
ATCTATCTATCTATCTATCTATCTATCTATCTATCTATCTATCTATCTATTTCACACACACAGGGAGAGACAGAGAGAGAGACAGAGAGAAAGAGACAAAGAGAAAGAGACAGAGTGAGAGACAGAGAGACAGAGACACACAGAGAGAGAGAGACAGAGAGGCAGAGAGAGAGAGAGAGAGAGAGAGAGAGAGAGAGAGAGGAGTCCTAAGCAGCACTCGATGTTCAGTTGTTTCTATCATGACTATAAATCTGTACTCATTTTTATTGGTTTGATTTTATAGGTTTCCTTTCAATTAAATTACTTTACATCTTAAATTCTTCAAAAACTGTCCACAAGCCACACTTGCCAGACCAGGTAGGATGCACGCAGATCTTTCCTAATCTGTTTCCCTGAACCCAATTCTCAGGATCATCCCTAGCACTACAAGAAAATACCAGTTGTAGCTTCCCTCACCCCTGTTCACATATTCTGTTGCTCCCACAGACCAAATTCCCTCGACCCACCTCCCTTTCCTTCCTTCTCCATTGCTGTGCCTGCCCAACTCTGGCAGACACATCCTCTGATCCACCACAGGCCACACATGTCAGAAGACTAGTAGGCCTCAGCATTCCCCACTCTGTGTTACTCTATACCCAATTCTTAGATCTACAGATCTCCCCAAGAACTGTAACAGATATCAGAAGCAGCTTCTAATGACCCTGTCTACACCTGCTGTGGATTCCCCAGATCATCTCTCCCTGACCTCATTTCTATCAGTCTTCAACAGTATCAAGCAATCTCCACGAACATACCAGCCAAAGAGCAAGTAAAATGGGCAACATTCAGCCAATACACTCTTATGAAAACCCTGAAAGGAAACAAAACCCAAGGAATAAAACTTCCACCCAAGAAAAAAAAAAAAACAAGAAATCAGCACAGAGATCTATAATCACCCAAATCCAGATGTCTATATGCCGGAACAACAGCACAATTAATAACAGACAGGGTAACATATCTCCACCAGAGCCCAGCTATCCTAACACAACAGGTTCTAAATAGTGCAACAAAGCAGGACTACAAGAAAAATACGTTTAAGCCAACTATATGAAGATGATAGAGGTCCACAAATAGAAAATGAATAAATCCCTTTAAAAAGAAAAAAAAAGGAGAAAAAATTCACAGTTGAAGGAAACAAAACAGTTGAAGACCTGAAAATAGAATTAGAAGCAATAAAGAAAGCACAAACTTATGAAATTCTGAAAATGAAAAATTTAGGAACCATAATAACAACAAAAAAATGCAATTACAAAGGCAAGCCTCACCAACACAATATAAGTTATGGAAAAGAGAATCTCATGCATTGGAGATACAATAGAAAAACAATGGATGAATTGATCAAATAAAATGTTAAGTCTAAAAAAATTTCTGACACAAACGACCCAGGAAGTCTGGGATACTATTAAAAGACCAAACCTAAGAATAATAGGAATAAAAGAAGAATAAGAATCTGATGAAGTGGGTGGGTGAGGACATCCTCTTGGAGGCAGGGGAGAAGGAATGGGATGAGGAACAGTCAGAGGGTGGACTTAGAGGAGGATAATAGCTCCCAGGGAACAAAGATTAAAAAAATAAAAAATAAAAGAATCACAGTTCAAAACAAGCAAATGTTTCCAACAAACATATATAAAAAAAATTCCTAAACTGAAGAACATTCCTATACATGTATAAGAAGCATATAGAATGACAATTATATTGAGCCAGAAAAGAAAGTACCATAATCACAAAATAATCAAAAAACTACACGAAGAAAAAAATGTTGAAAACTGGTGTAAACGAAAAATAAAAGGTAATATATAAAAGCAGGCCTATTAGATATTAGAATTATACCTGACTTCTCAATGGAGACTCTAAAAGCCAGAAGAACTGAAACTGATTTGCTGCAGATGCTTAAGAGGCCATAGATTCCAGCCCAGATTACTATGTCCAGAAAATTTTTCAATCACTGTAAATGGAGAAAATAAAGTATCCTGTGCATGGTAAAGCCAAATTTAAATAATATTTACAAATTTGAGCTTACAGAAAGATCTAGAAGGAAAAATCCAAACCAACAAGTTTAACTATACACATGAAAACAAAGAAAATAAATAATCACCCATCAGCAAAAAAGGGACACACACACACACACACACACACACACACAAACACACACGCTTGTAAGAGACAGAAAGAGGGAAAAAGAGAGAAAAACAACCATCACAAGCAGCAACAACAACAAAATACAAAAAAAAAAAGTCAGTGAAACATGGAGTTGGTTCTTTAAGAAAATCAACAGGATAGACAATGTCTCATTCAAACTAACTAAAAGGCACAGAGAGAATTTCCAAATTAATAAAATCAGAAAGAAAAAGGGGGACATAGCAACAGACACTGAGAAAATCCAATCATAAGAATATAATTTTTTTTTCTTTTTTTTTTTAATTGGATGATTTATTTACATTTCCAATGTTGTCCCCTTACCCCATCCCCCACCACCCCCTCGGAACCCCCAATCCCCTCGCCCCTCCTCCTTCTTCTCTGTGGATGTAACCTCTATCTACACCCCCCCACTCCCACCTCCCCACCCTCAAAATTCCCACCCCCTGGGGCATCCAGCCTTCATGAGGTCAAGGTTCTCTTCTTCCACCTATGCCCAGCAGGGCCCTCCACTTTTACATATTCAGCTGAAGCCCTGGATCCCCCACTAAGTGCTCCCAGGCTGGTGGTTTAGACCCTGGGAGCTGTGGTTGGTTGGTATTGTTGCTCTCCTCATGGTGCCACAAACCCTTTCAGCTCCTTCAGTCTTCACTCTAACTCCTCTATTGAGAACCCCATGATCAGTTCAATGGCTAGTTGTGAGCATCTGCCTCTGAATATGTCTGACTCTTGAAGGCCTCTGAGGAGATATCCATATCAGGCTCTTATCAGCATGCACTTCCTGACTTCCACATCAGCATCTACCTTTGGTGATTGCACATGGGATGGATACTCAGGTGGAGTGGTCTTGAGACGGCCCCTCCTTCAGTTTCTGTCCCTCACTTTGTCTCCATATTTGCTCCCTTGAGTATTTTGTTGCTCCTTCTAAGAAGGACCGAATCACCCTCACTTGGTCTTCCTTCTTTATGTGGCCTGTGAGTTGCATCTTGGGCATTTCAAGGTTCTAGGCTAATATCCAATAATCAGTGAGTGAATACCATGTGTGTTCTTTTGTGATTGGCTTACCTCACTCAGGATGATAATTTCTAGTTCCATCCATTTACCTAGGAACCTCTCGAATTCATTGTTTTTAATAGCTGAGTAATACTCCATTGTGTAAATATACCACATTTTTTGAATCCATTCCTCAGTTGAAGGACATCTGGGTTCTTTCCAGCTCCTGGCTATTATAAATAAGGCTGCTATGAACATAGTTGAGCATATGTCCTTGTTATATGTTCGAGCATTTTCTGGGTATATGCCTAGGAGTGGTATAGCTGGATCCTCGGGTAATGCTATGTCCAATTTTCTGAGGAACCGCCAGACTGATTTCCAAAGTGGTTGCACCATCTTGCAGTCCCACCAACAATGGAGGAGTGTTCCTCTTTCTCCACACCCTCGCCAGCATCTACTATCACCTGAGTTTTTAATCTTAGCCATTCTGACTGGTGTGAGATGGAATCTCAGGGTTGTTTTGATTTGCATTTCCCTGACGACTAAGGATGCTGAACATTTCTTTAGATGCTTCTCGGCCATTCGAGTTTCTTCCATTGAAAATTCTTTGTTAAGCTCTATACCCCATTTTTTAATAGGGTAATTTGGTTGTCTGGAGTCTAATTTCTTGAGTTCTTTGTATATATTGGATATTAGCCCTCTATCAGATGAAGGATTGGTAAAGATCTTTTCCCAATTTGTTGGTTGTCGTTTTGTCCTATTGACAGTGTCCTTTGCCTTACAGAAACTTTGCAATTTTATGAAGTCCCATTTGTCAATTCTCGATCTTAGAGCATATGCCATTGGAGTTCTGTTCAGGAACTTTTCCCCTGTGCCCAAGTATTCGAGGCTTTTCCCCACCTTCTCTTCTATTAGTTTCAGTGTATCTGGTTTTATGTGGAGGTCCTTTATCCACTTAGACTTGAGCTTTGTACAAGGGGATAAGAATGGATCAATTTTCATTCTTCTACATGTTGTCTTCCAGTTGAACCAGCACCATTTGTTGAAAATGCTGTCCTTTTTCCACTGGACAGTTTTAGCTCCTTTGTCAAAGATCAAGTGACCATAGGAGTGTGGGTTCATTTCTGGGTCTTCAATTCTATTCCATTGATCTTCCTGCCTGTCTCTGTACCAATACCAGGTAGTTTTTATCACTATTGCTCTGTAGTACAGCTTGAGGTCAGGGATGGTAATTCCTCCAGAAGTTCTTTTATTGTTGAGAATAGTTTTCGCTATCCTGGGTTTTTTGTTATTCCATATGAATTTGAGAATTTCCTTTTCTAACTCTGTGAAGAATTGAGTTGGGATTTTAATGGGGATTGCATTGAATCTGTAGATTGCTTTTGGCAAGATGGCCATTTTTATTATATTAATCCTGCCAATCCATGAGCATGGGAGATCTTTCCATCTTCTGAGATCTTCTTCAATTTCTTTCTTCAGAGACTTGAAGTTCTTGTCATACAGGTCTTTCGCTTGCTTGGTTAGATTCACACCAAGGTATTTTATATTATTTGCAACTATTGTGAAGGGTGTCATTTCCCTAATTTCTTTTTCAATCTGTTTATCTTTCATGTAGAGGAAGGCTACTGATTTGTTTGAGTTGATTTTATAACCAGCCACTTTGCTGAAGTTGTTTATCAGGTTTAGGAGTTCTCTGGTGGAAGTTTGGGGGTCACTTAAGTATACTATCATATCATCTGCAAATAGCGATATTTTGACTTCTTCCTTTCCTATTTGCATCCCTTTGACTTCTTTTTGCTGTCTAATTGCTCTGGCTAAGACTTCCAGTACTATATTGAATAGGTAGGGGGAGAGTGGGCAACCTTGTCTAGTCCCTGATCTTAGTGGGATTGCTTCAAGTTTCTCTCCATTTAGCTTGATGTTGGCTACTGGTTTGCTGTAAATTGCTTTTACTATGTTTAGGTAGGGGCCTTGAATTCCTGATCTTTCCAAGACTTTTATCATGAAGGGATGATGAATTTTGTCAAATGCTTTCTCAGCATCTAGTGAGATGATCATGTGGTTTTTTTCTTTAAGTTTGTTTATATAGTGGATTACATTGATGGATTTCCGAATATTGAACCATCCCTGCATTCCTGGGATAAAAACCTACTTGATCATGATGGATGATTGTTTTGATGTGGTCTTGGATTCGGTTTGCTAGAATTTTATTGAGTATTTTTGCATCGATGTTCATAAGGGAGATTGGTCTGAAGTTCTCTTTCTTTGTCGGGTCCTTGTGGGGTTTGGGTATGAGTGTAATTGTAGCTTCATAGAACGAATTGGGTAGTGTTCCTTCTGTCTCTATTTTGTGGAATAGTTTGAAGAGAATTGGTATTAGGTCTTCCTTGAAGGTCTGATAGAATTCAGCACTAAAACCATCTGGTCCTGGGCTTTTTTTAGTGGGGAGGCTTTTGATGACTGCTGCTATTTCCTGAGGGGTTTTGGGACTATTTAGATGGTTTATCTGCTCCTGGTTTAATTTTGGTACCTGGTATCTGTCTAGGAAATTGTCCATTTCATCCAGGTTTTCCAGTTTTGTTGAGTATAGGCCTTTGTAGTAGGATCTGATGATTTTTTGAATTTCTTCAGTTTCTGTTGTTATGTCTCCCTTTTCAGTTCTGATTTTATTAATTTGGATACTGTCTCTGTGCCCTCTGGTTAATCTGGCTAAGGGTTTATCTATCTTGTTGATTTTCTCAAAGAACCAACTCCTGGTTTTATTGATATTTTGTATTGTTCTTTCTGTTTCTATTTGGTTGATTTCAGCCCTGAGTTTGATTATTTCCTGCCTTCTACTCCTCCTGGGTGTATTTGCTTCTTTTTGTTCTAGAGCTTTTAGTTGTGCAGTCAACTTGTTAGTGTGTGCTCTTTCCAGTTTCTTTTTGTAGGCACTTAGAGCTATGAGCTTTCCTCTTAGCACTGCCTTCATGGAGTCCCACAAGTTTTGGTATGATGTGTCCTCATTTTCATTGAATTCTAAAAAGTCTTTTATTTCTTTCTTTATTTCTTCCTTGACCAAGTCATCATTGAGTAGAGAGTTGTTCAGTTTCCATGTGTGCGTGGGTTTTCCATTGTTTTTGTCATTATTAAAGACCAGTCTTAGTCCGTGGTGATCTGATAAGATGCAAGGGATTATTTCAATCTTTTTGTATCTGTAGAGGCTTGTTTTGTGACCAATTATATGGTCTATTTTGGAGAAGGTACCATGAGGTGCTGAGAAAAAGGTATATTCTTTTGTTTTAGGATGAAATGTTCTATAGATGTCTGTTAAGTCCATTTGGTTCATAACTTCTGTTAATTTCAAAGTGTCTCTGTTTAGTTTCTGTTTCCATGATCTGTCCATTGCTGACAGTGGGGTGTTGAAATCCCCCACTATTATTGTGTGAGGTGTAATGTGTGTTTTGAGCTTTAGTAAAGTTTCTTTTATGTATGTAGGTGCCCTTGCATTTGGAGCATAGATGTTCAGAATTGAGAGTTCACCTTGGTAGATTTTTCCTTTGATGAGTATGAAGTGTCCTTCCTTATCTTTTTTGATTAATTTTGGATGAAAGTCGATTTTATTTGATATTAGAATGGCTACTCCAGCTTGTTTCTTGGGACCATTGGCTTGAAAAATTGTTTTCCACCCTTTTATTCTGAGGTAGTGTCTGTCTTTGTCACTGAGGTGCGTTTCTTGTATGCAGCAAAATTCTGGGTCTTGTTTGTGTATCCAGTCTGATAGTCTGCGTCTTTTT
This sequence comes from Grammomys surdaster, assembly GCF_004785775.1. Lineage (NCBI taxonomy): Eukaryota > Metazoa > Chordata > Mammalia > Rodentia > Muridae > Grammomys > Grammomys surdaster. Next base: position 2,762,443 of record NW_021620970.1, on the reverse strand, counting down.
ATTGGGGAATTGAGACCATTGATGTTAAGAGATATTAAGGAAAAATGATTGTTGCTTCCTGTTATTTTTTTTATTAGAGGTAAAGTTATGTTTGTATCTTTTTTGGGGGTTGTTGGAAGATTACTTACTTGCTTTTCCTAGGTTGTAGTTTCCCTCCTTGTGTTGGCATTTTCCATCAATTATCCTTTGAAGTGCTGGGTTTGTGGGAAGATATTGTGCAAATTTGGTTTTGTCATGGAATATCTTGGTTTCACCATCTATAGTGATTGAGAGTTTTGCTGGGTATAGTAATCTGGGCTGGCAATTGTGTTCTCTTAGTGTCTGTATGATGTCCGTCCAGGCTCTTCTGGCTTTTATAGTCTCTGGTGAGAAGTCTGGTGTAATTCTTATAGGTCTGCCTTTATATGTTACTTGACCTTTTTCCCTTACTGCTTTTAGTATTTTTTCTTTGTTTTGTGCATCTGATGTTTTGATTATTATGTGACGGGAGGTATTTCTTTTCTGGTCTAGTCTATTTGGTGTTCTGTAGGCTTCTTGTATGTTTATGGGCATCTTGTTCTTTAGGTTAGGGAAGTTTTCCTCAATAATTTTGTTGAAGATATTTACTGGCCCTTTAAGTTGGGAATCTTCATTCTCATCTATACCTATTATCCTTAGGTTTGGTCTTCTCATTGTGTCCTGGATTTCCTGGATGTTTTGAGTTAGGAGTTTTTTGCGTTTTGCATTTTCTTTGACAACTGTGTCAATATTTTCCACCGTATCTTCTGCATTTGAGATTCTCTCTTCTATCTCTTGTATTCGGTTGGTGATGCTTGCGTCTGTGACTCCTGATCTCTTTCTTAGGTTTTCTATCTCCATGGTTGTCTCCCTTTGAACTTTCTTTATTGTTTCTATTTCTAGTTTCAGGTCCTGAATGTTTTTGTTTAACTCCTTCTTTGTGTTTTCTTCCATTTCTTTAAGGGATTTCTGTGATTCCTCTTTAAGGGCTTCTATCTGTTTACTTGTACTCTCCTGTATTTCTTTAAGGGAGTTACTTAATTCCTTCTTATAATCCTCTATCATCATCATGAGAAGTGATTTTAATTCTGAATCCTGCTTTTCAGGTGTGATGGGGTGTTCAGGGCTTGCTATATTGGGAGAATTGGGCACTGATGATGCCAAGAAACTTTGGTTTCCGTTGCTTATGTTCTTGCACTTGCCTTTCGCCATCTGGTTAACTCTAGTGGTACCTGCTCTCACTGTGTAAAACTGGAGTCTGTATTTCCAGTTATCTTGCTTATTGCAGAGCTCCTCAGAGTCCAGAGGTCTCTGTGGTCTTATGCTCCTAATCTCCTGGGTGGAATAACTCCTGGGACTCAGGCCAGCTCTTGGATCTGGAAATCCTTCTGCTCTGAGTGCAGTGGGTCCTCGATGACTCAGGATTCAGTTTCAGCTGCTCTGAGTGCAGTGGCTCCAGCTGCTCTGAGTGCAGTGGCTCCTGGATGACTCAGGATTCAGTTTCTCAACAGGACAGGAGCAGACCGACTCTGTGTCACCTGCTCTGAGTGCAGTGGCTCCTGGATGACTCAGGATTCAGTTTCTCCACAGGACAGGAGCAGACCAACTCTGTGTCTGTTCCAGCCCAGAGGACCAGGCAGGGGCAGAAGGGAAGTGGAATTCCGGAGGGGCGGGGTTTGG
>NW_021620970.1:2719935-2760756 GCF_004785775.1 Grammomys surdaster | reverse complement strand
TGACTCTGTGTCTGCTCCAGCCCGGAGGACCAGGCAGGGGCAGAAGGATTAGATATTTTTGAATCTATGTTCATAAAGAAAATTGGTTTGTAATTCTCTTTCTTTGTTGAGTCTTTTTTGTGGTTTGGGGATTAGGGTAACTTGGGCCTCATAAAATGAGGTGTAGATAGAGGTTACATCCACAGAGAAGAAGGAGGAGGGGCGAGGGGATTGGAGGTTCCGAGGGGGTGGTGGGGGATGGGGTAAGGGGACAACATAGGAAATGTAAATAAATCATCCAATAAAAAAAAAAAAAATATCTAATAAAATAGTTGCAAACCTAATCCTAGAACACATACAAAAAAGTAATCCACTATGATCAAGTAGGCTTCATATCAAAGATGCAGGGAGATTCAATGTACAATAATCAGTAAATGTAAACCACCACATAAATAGACTGATAGAAAAAAATCATCTCATTAGATGTCACAAAAGCCTTTGACAAAAATCCAAAACCGATTAATGATAAAAGTACTAGAAAGAATGGTGACACAAGGGACATATCTAAAAAATAATTGAGGCAATTTATATCAAAGCTATAGCCTAACATCAAATTAAACATAGAGACTCAAAGCAATTTCATTAAAATTGGTAGCAGGACAAGGTTTTCTACTCTGCTAAATATCCATTGAGTGGCTATTCTATGTAGTAGTTAAACTTTTTGCTAGAGAAATAAGATACTGAGGGAGATCAAGGGGATACAAATAAGAAAACAAGTCAAAGTATTATTACTTGCATTTATAAGATAAAATACACCAGCGACCCCGCAAAAAATCCACCAGAAAACTTCTACAGTTAAGAAACATCTTTAGTGAAGTAACTTGATTAAATTTGAAAACTAAATAAAAGAAAATCAGCAATTCTCCTGCATACAAATGATGAGTGGACTGAGGAATAAATCAACAAAACAATACCCTTACAATAGCTTCAAAAAATATAAACTATCTTGGGGTAAACATAACCAAGCAAATGAATGACTTGCATGACAAAAACAAGTATTTGGAGAAAGAAATTTAAGAAGATATCAAAAGGTGAAAATATCCCCCCATGGTCATGGATCTACCAAAAACTATCTATATATTCAACACAGTCCTCATCAAATTTCTCATATGATACTTTAAGACTTTTAAAGGACCATTCCCAACTTCATATGATAAAACAAAACAAATAAACACACAAAAACTATGGTAGCTAAAAAATTTTCCTGAATAATGAAAGAACTTCTGGAAGTATCGTTATTCCCAAACTAAGATTGTACTACAGAGCTACAATAAATGCAAACAACAAGGTATTGACATAAAAATAGACACTTTGATCAATAGAACCAAATTAAAAACTCAAACATAAATATACACACCAATGAACACCTGATTTTTGATAAAAAAAATTACAGAAATACACAATCCAAAAAAGAAAGCATCATTTTTATATATATTTTTATTTTTTTAAATAAAATCATAATTTTTACTTATTCACACAGGAGGTATAAACACAAAAAGGCAGGACATGAGGAAGGGATGACACCAGAGCCTGGGTGTTCAGGGGGAATACAGATATCTTTCAGAACACTGTATTGGCTGGGTGAAGGTTCAGGGGACAGGTCACTATGACTCTGTCTATGATTCACTTGTCCTTATCTAAGTTGGTATTATCTGCCAAGGCTACCTACTTACAAGGTCTATGACTACTCAGGCTGGTAAATTTCCACAAAAGCTGCCTGTTTATAATAGCTTATAGCCATCTGTTTCAATGTTTTTCCACAGAGACCCAAGACTTGGTGTTAGTATACATGTATGACAGGTCTATTGCTGATTTTAGGCCTATGGCTGATTTTAGGCCTTCAGTGTATAATCAGGGCTGCCCCTGACATCTCCTCCCTTCTCTAAGTATAGAAGGGCTGTGGCCATTCTAATCTTTCGAAGGTGGGGATTGAGGCCTGACCTCCAGTAATTGAAGGCGACTTTGTAATGGCTCCGGTCCCCCTGTTGATGTCTAGTGAGTCATGAGGACCATACCCATCCAGATGTCTTTTTCCTGGAGAGGGGATACTTTTGACATCAACCCCTATGCAGTCAGATTTGTCCCTCAGGGAACCCAGAGAGATATTTTTATCTTTTATTTATATTCCCTTGCAGTGCTTAGCCTCGCAGCCTAAGCAAGAATTCAGATCGCCAGTCAGAGGGGGCTCTGGGTGGTCCCTCTCTGCTTGGTCTAGGGAGGAAGTCCCCTCTTTTAGGTTGGGTGGAGATGGGTTTTGGGAGCACCCTGGATAGAGTAACAGCCTCATCTTGAGTCTCATGGTCCTCCATAGCTAACTTATGATAATGTATTTGAATAGGTTTTGCTGCCAAATTATTTATCTATTGTTTCACAAAGTTAGTTAGTTTATTTAAGGCCCAGAGACCAAAAGAAATAAGCAAAAATAACTCAATTAGTGGTCCCAAGATGGGAGGAAGTAGGGTTGACAACCATGGAGAGGTTGAAATGCAATTTTTGTACCAGCTCTCATCTTTCTCTTTCTCTCTCTGTCTTTCCTCAGGGCCTTCTCTGATCTTTTTCATGCTCTCTTTAACCATCCCTGTCTTGTCTATGTAAAGGGAACACTCTTCTTTAAGGGCCATACATAGTCAAGAGCTGTACACAGTCTTTTCTATTGTAAAATAATAAATCGAGTCCAATAAAGTCCTTTGAAAGTTTTGGAGGTCTCTTCAGACAGCAAAGCGAGGGATTTCTTCAGATTAGTGATGTCAATCTCTAGCTGTTTGATATTCTTGTCAATGGCCTGTCGAAGTCCGTCTGAGTAGTATAAGGTTGGAGGCCAGCATCTGGATTAGAACTTCTAACAGCAGACATCATGGATGATTCATTTTTAACTGGAAAGGAAAAAGAAGGGAGTTGTCAGGGAGATTTCTCTTCCCTGGATGTCAATTGTTTTTCATCTTATTTATGGTTGGGCCTTTTTGGTAGCCATTTAGCTGTGCCTTTTGTGATATCAAACAGGCTTATCAATCCTCTACCCCATAAGAGAACTGGGTCCGGGCCATTCCCTTTAAGGGTAAGAGGGTCCTTCCACATAGCTGTGGCATAGTTTTTATTGGTCTCAGTGATGCCAGAGGCAGTCAGCAGCAGATTTGCCATGAGCTTTCAAGTTTAGAGTGTTAAAAGTGAACAAGGCATGATGGAAAGTATTTCAGGGGATTCCTTCTGGGGGTGTACTGTTCCCCCTCTTTTGTTTTTAAAGCAAATTTTTCAGAGTTCTTATAAAATCAGGGCAGATGCATCAGTAGCCGCTCCTTCCACACTTAGAGAGCCATGAAAAAACTCTTTAAATAAATATAAATCTATATTAATAATCTCTTTTATCAAAGGACTGTTATTGAACAGCCAACAACTAATCAGACTATATAATATATCAATGAATAATAGCTAAAAGAAAGCATCTTTAACAAATAGTGCTGGTCACACTTGGTATCTGCATGTGGAAGAATGAAAATAGATCTATATTTATCATCCTACACAAAACTCAAGTCCAAATCAAAGACTTCAACATACGAACAGACATATTTAAGCTGATAGAAGAAAAAGTGGACAACAGCCTCAAATGCTTTGACACAGGAGACAACTTTTGAATAGAACGCTGTTAGTGCAAGCACTAAAATCAACAATTAATAAATGAGTCTGCATAAACCTGAGAAGCTTTTGTAAGGTAAAGGGTACTGTCAATGGTACAAAGATGTATCCTATGTTATGGGAATCCACATCTAATAGAGGCCTGATATCCCAACTATGTAAAGAATCCAAGGAACTAAATATTAAAAGTAACAAATAATACAATTAATATGGGGTAAAAATCTAAACAAAATTCTCTAAAGAGAAATTTCAAGTGGTTGAGAAATACTTTTTAAAAATGTGCAACATCCTTCACCATCAGAGAAATTAAAATCATAAGTATTTTTTTGATATTCAGTGTTATACCTTTCAGAATGGCTAAGATTAATAATGCAAGTGACAGATCATTCTGGTGAGGATGTGGAGCAAGGGGACTATTCCTCCATTGTTGATGGGAGTACAAGCTTGTACATCACTGTGAGAATCATTATGGCAGTTCCTCAGATAATTGGGAATTGATTTACCTGAAGACCCAGCTATACCACTCTTGGGCATATATTCAAAGGATGCTACACTATTCAACAATGGCACTTGCTCAACTATGTTCAGCAAAGTTTTATTCCTAATATCTAGAAATAGCCTAGATATCCCTCAACCAAAGAATGGATAAAGAAAATGTACATTTATACAGTGGAATATTACTTGGCACTTTTCTTTTAAAAATGTCATTTTGAAATTTGCAGGACAAATTAATGGGACTAGAAAAGATCATGCTGACCTTGTAACCTAGAACCCCAAAGCAAATATAGTATGTAGTCACTTAAAAGCAGATATTAGCTGTTAAGTAATGGATAATCAAACTACTATCCGTAGAGACAGAGAGATTAGGTAAAAAGGAGGGTTTGTGGGGGGCTGTGTGGAGAGAATATATCTTTCTGGGAAGGAGACAATAGACTTTGTGGGTAGACGTGGGCAGGTGGAGATGGGAGAAGGAAAGATTTGGTGGGCCAGGAATGATGGAGAGAGAAAGTGCAGAGAGAGAGAGACAGCTGATACTCTTGGCAGTTGTGTGGCAGTGTGGAAACATCCATAGTCCAGTGGAATCTTCTTGAGATTGATGAGAGGGACCCTAGAAAGGACTGCTAGTAATTGGAAATACGGAGTATCAACTTCCCATCTTTAATAACCAGCCAAGACTTCCACTGGAGCAACTGTGATTTAATCAGTTAAGTTGTTGTCCAACAGCTTCCCGTGAAAATCCCCAAATAACCCAGGCTGATGGTAGGACAGAAGGTCACTCTCTGAAAACTGGCAGTGGATCTCCATTGCCAAGGACAACTTCCATAACAGTTCATTAAACACAGAGAGATTGAACTGGTGTGGTTTTGGAGCATTCACCTCTACACTCAAGTCTCTTTAACACAAGAAGGTACTTAACGGGCTTCAGAAAGAGAAAGTTTGACAACAACCTAGACACACACAGACACACTCACACACACAAATATCCCGACGAGATGCACACTTCTACAACCTGTCCTGCTTGCAAGATGTACTGTTGCAATGGTGGTGCAGAACTTGTGGGAGTGGCCAGCCAATGACTGGTTCTAATTTGAGGCTCATGCAATGACAAGGATCCCATGCTGCAACTGCCTGGATGACCAGAGACTAAAGGCTGGATAGCCTGGGGACCTAGGGTAAAACCACACATGGTGGGCAAATGAACAAACAAACAAACCAGTGAGATGATTCCTAATGACAGTCTTTTATCTTCATAGATCTGAGTCTTCTTCAGGTGTCATTAGAGAGTTTTTTTCTGGAAACAGGTAGAAACAGAGAAAGTCTAAATTTCAGGTCTTCATCAGGTCCCTCTTCTTGATATTGGGGAACCCAGCAAAAAGAGGGAGGAAAGACTGAAGGAGTCAGAGGGGAGGGTGGACACCAGGAGACCATGGACAAATGAATCAAGCAGACAGGACTCTCACAGGCTCACTGAAACTGAAATAGCTACTGCAATGCTTGCCCAGGTCTGCACTAGGTCTTTGAGTATATGACCACTAGCTAGGAGTTTTTATGAGACTCCTAACAATGGGTGCAGGCATATCTCTGACTCATTTGCCTCCTCCTGAGACTCTTTTCCTCCTGCTGGGTTGCCTTGTCCTGCCCCAGTCTGAAAGCTTTCACCTTGTCTTGTATCTTGTTTTGTCTTGTTTGTCTTCTCTTGGAGACCTGCTTTTGTTCTTTTTTCTTTCTGAAGAGGAAACAGAGTGGAACTGTGGAGGAGGAGGTAGTGAAGAAGGAGGAGGAGCGTAGGATGGGTACACATCAATTGTGATACATTATATGAGAGAAGAATCCCTCTTTAATTTAAAAAAAAATAAAAGAAAAAATCTTGAGGTAGGTAGATGTAGAGAGAAGTTAACTGTGGTTGATTTGCAAACCTAAAGTTAAGCTGGATTTGCTCCATTTTTTTTTTTCTGAATGTCTACATTTAGGTAAATTGAAGCTCAAGAAAAATCAATGAGAAGACTGCAAACAACTCAAAGAATTAGGACTTCTTGTGAGATCGAGCGATAAGGTAGTTATCCAGATGTAATTGATAGCATGTATTCTTTGCTTTACTTCTGTGTTTGTACTGTCAAAACCTCACCCCTTTAGTTCCTCAGTGGCTCCTCAGTGGAAGGGAAGCTTCCCAATTCATCAGTTGCCAGTTTTTTTTTTTTAAAAAAAAAAAACTCTTTAAAATATCAAAAAACAACAAAAATGGCCAGTATTAATAGCAAAAAAAGCCTGATAAATGTCAGGTTTCTTAATACTGAGAATTGTGCATTTTTCTGTCTTAGCAATTTTTTTTCAAATGTGAGAGACACCAAGGAATGAAAATATGTTCTTTGATACCAGAATAAAAAAGGAAGGATATGTAATTAGTTTTAGAGGTCATGAAACAACAGGCAATGACAACAGGTTTCATACTTGTTGGGATTTTATGTCAGTATGCTGGACTTTTGAATAGTATTGTATATGAAAATGTTGAACAAATCTAACAAAGTCCCAGGACCTGGCAGTGATGTACCACAAACCTCATTGTCAAAACAATCTGAGACTGGTTTGTGGTGGCTATTGCTGAAAACTCAATTGTGTGGTTTAGGGATGGGTTAAATAATCTTCAAGCATGACAAATTAAAGCTTTTTCAAATAGTATAAAGCCTAGTTGATTAAAATTTAACATCTTTTTCTCAATACACTGAGTATATGCCAAATACAATTTAATGGAACCAGCAAGCTACTTTCTGCTCCATTCGCTTGCCCCAAGTTTAAGTGATAGGCAGAGACCTCAAATTCTACCTTGACTGTACTGGTTTCAGGGAAGGAAGAAACACTCTATTTTATTTCTGCTAAGTAGGGAATAGGACTCCCTCCTCAGTAAAGATCGAGCTGTAATTTCTAATACAGAAACTACTGCAGCGGGAGAAAGATGGATGTAAAGACAAACAAAGTGAGAGTCTGAATGGAGCTGACATGTAGCTGTACTGAAAACACTGGCCGATTGCCAGAAGGATTTTGGCAAGAAGATATTCAAGTTGAGAAGAGCTAACTTTAGAACGAAGAAAGGCAAAGTTAACTGGAATAAAAAGGGAACCCAAGAGTGAAGAAAAAGGGGAAACGAATCAGCTGATTTCAGGAGAAAATACTGACAGTTCCTTTGTGTTAATGAGGAAACTACAAAAAAAAAGAGTAAAATCTTTATTGTCTACATGGTGAATAATTATGGAAAAATGAAAATCCATTGTAACTGAATAATTACTGAAAAAAATCCATAACTAAGCAACAAGACTACAATTTTTACAGAATTTTCTCTGATTTAACCAAGAAGACAAAATAAGAATATTTTTCTTCCAAAAATAAGTATATATTTTATTTTTACCCTGGCCAAAGAGATCTGAAAAACTTGAACCACATTCTTCCATTGATCTATTCTCCAGAGCCCCATTAAGAGGTAAGACTAAGACATTATTAGTACTCTTAACCAAATCTGCTTCTCATCACAACGTAGGACTGTAGGACAGGAGATTAATATGGCTAGATGTACTGTTTAAATATGCAATGACTCCACTTGAGTAATTTTTATTAACTAATTTACAGAATAAATAATATTTGATGGGCAATTTGGAATTTATTTGGAACCTGTTTGATAGGCATTCACATTTAAAAGTGCCAGAATAGTCTCACAATATGAAAAACAGAGGTTGAAGAAGAATCTGCTTGATGGACATGTGGAAAATATTTGGATTTGCTATTACAGTTTTCTAAAATTATATTCATGTATTTGTTTATATACGCTCCCATGTATTTGCAAACACATGTGCCAAAGCATACTTATTGAGATACGTTGACAACTTGAAGGAGTCATTGCTCTCCTTTTGAACTCAGGTGGTCAGACTTGTCTGAATGTATTTTGTCTGCTGAGACATTGTGTCAATCCACCATTTTGTAAAAACACAGTTATTTATATTATGGAATGGTACTTTAATAAACAATGTGAATATAACATGTGTAATGTGTTGAATAAATTTTCGGAGCATTAAGCATACAAATTAAAGTTTGAATGCTAAAATTATAAAGTTTACACAAAAAAGATTTAAATTTTGTTAGGTTAAAAATACTTAAAATAAAGTAAATTCTTATTTCTCTAGCCTACACAGATCTGAATTCAACGGAAGTCCACTATAAGAGGAAATGGAATGACTAGAATTTGCTATCATTACCTGTTATATCTACTTTAATATATCAAAGTTCTGTAAGTAATTGATAGTTGATTCATCAAAAGTATCAAGAGGATTATGAAAGAGATCAGTTCCACTGCAAAATCTTTTCTTGTCACTGTGTGAACAATGATGATTGCTTAGAAAAATCATTGCTTTAAAACCTGGATTCATTTTTTTTGTCTCAGCTCATGAATGCTCATTTATTTTCTGTAACACATGCCATACTGAGATCACATTTTTAAATTAGTTTTTAGAATAGACTCCATATTTGTTTGGTCAAAACATCAAAAATTATAAAAACACATAGAACAAAATCTCTTCTTCTGTCTTTTATCATTCTAACAAGGGAACTGCTTTATTTCTTTCAGAGATTTGTTTTGTTTGTTTGTTTGTTTACATGAATTTACTTTATTTCTGGGGTATTTTTGGAATTCATTTAAAAATGTATTCTTTTCCTCCATAATTCATTTTCTATTCACTTTACATTCAAGTCACAGCCCCCTCCCTCCTCTCCTCCCAGTCCTGCCCTTGCAAATCGCTCCATCCATTCCCCTTCCCTTTCTCCTCAGAGAAGGGGAAGCCCCTCTTTGGTACCCCCCCCCAGGACATCTAGTCCAAGCAGGACTAAGTAAATCCTCTCACACTGAGACTCAATCAGGCTGTCCAGGTAGGGAAGAGGATCCGATGGCAGGCAACAAAGTCAGAAACAGCACCTGCCCCAATTGTTAGGGGATCCACATGAAGACCAAGCTGCACACCTGCTACAAATGAGTAGGGCACTTAGGTCCAGCCCCTATGTGCTCTTTGGTTGGTGTTTCAGTCTCTGTGCTTTCCCATAGGCAAAGGTTAGTTGACTTTGTAGGTCTTATTGTGGTGTCCTTGACCTGTCCTTCCCCAGATCATTCAATTCTATCACCAACTCTACCACAAGAGTCTCTGAGCTCCACCTGATATTTGCCTGTGGATTTCTGCATCTGTTCCCATCAGCTGCTGGATGAGGCCTTTCAGTAGACAGTTATGCTAGATTCCTCTCTGCAAGTATAGGAGAATATCATTAGTAGTATCCAGGGTTGGCTCTCTCCCATGGGGTGGGTCTCATGTTGGGCCAGTCATTGGTTGGTTATTTCCTCTGTTGTGAGTAACTAGGCCGCAGCAGAGGAGGAGTCCTGGAGGCTTTCCAGGCAGCGGGTCCTACATACAGGAGAAAGTCTAGGGTTCCAGGCTGGAGGCATTGGCAATGGCAGACCTTAATGATAAGACGAAGTCCTTGGTTCCAGAAAGGTTTATTTTCATGGCGGATGGTGGATGGATTTGGATGTACCCCCCTGAAACTCAGGGCAGACCTGAGTTAAATAGGGAGGGAGAAAAGGGGAAGGGTCTTGGGACTTAATTGGCTCCACCCTCTGGCCTTCGTTAGTATGTAAATCCCTAGGGCCTGAGGCCTGTAGTCACTCTACCAGTGCACTTTGGGAGGAGCTGTAATGGCCTACATGGCTGAACAATGTAGGTCTGTGGAGACAAGACTGGGTGTCAGGACTCTGGGTTCTGGGGACACGGCAGAACACCTGCCGTTTCTCCCTTGGAGTCTCAGGGTTCCAGGCCCATGCAAAGCCATGAACCAACATACCCTTACTCAGTCCCACACTCCGTCTCTGCTCCATCTTTACCACTGCACATCTTGCAGGCAGGCAAAGTTTGTGCTGAGAGTATTTTGGCTGGGTTGATGTCCATCTACTTCCATTGGAAGTCCTGCCTGACTACGGGAAGTGGTCACTTTAGTGTCTACATCCCTCACTGATAGGAATGTCAACTAGGGTCACCTCCATGACTCCTTGTATCTTCCCCCATCCCAGTTCTCTAGCTAGTCTCAGAGATGGCATCCACCAATTTCCATTCTCATTCCCAGCCGTCTCCCAAACCTCCCCCACACCTGATCACAGTTCCTATACCCCACCTCTCCCAGTTCTCTCTCTCTCCATCTACCTCTGATGACTATTTTGGTCCCCTTTCTGAATGAGATTTACACATCCTCCTATTTACACTCCTTATTGCCCAGTTTCTTTGCCTTTGTGGATTGTAGTATTGTTATCCTGCACCTTATAGCCATGTCCACTTATAAGTGAGTACATACAATATCTGGCTTTCTGGCTCTGGGTCATTTCATTTGAGATGATTTTCTCAAGTTCCATCCATTTGCCTGAAACATTCATGACAACAATGTTTTTAATAGTTGAATAGTATTCAATTGTGTAGATGTATCACATTTTCTTTATCCATTCTTCAGTTGTGAGACATCTTGATTATTTCCAGTTTCTGGCTATTACAAATAAGGCTGCTATGAATGTAGTAGAGCAAGTGTCCCTATAATGTAATGGAGCATCTTTTGGGTATACGCCCTGGAATGGTATAGTCTTGAGGTAGAACTATTCCCAATTTTCTGAGAAACCAACCAATTGATTTCCAAATGGTTGTACAAGTTTACCCTCCCACAAGAAATGGAGAAGTGCTTCCCTTGTTCCACATCCTCACCAGCATGTGCTGTCACTTGAACTTTTTATATTAGTTATTTTGAAGGGAGTAATATGGAGGAATTTTTATGTCTTAATTTTTTAAAGATGGCAATATTTATTTGGTTTTTTTACCAAAATAAATTATAAAAAATAAATCAAAACCATTGTATAGGAGTTGGACAAGAAAAGCCAATAGAAAAATAAAATAGCCCCAAGAGAAAGCACAAGAATCAGAGCTCACTTGTTCACAGATCCAGGAGTCCCATAACACTATTAAACTGAAAGCTACAGTATATATGCATTATCTAGATATAAAAGATAGGGTACATACTACTTAAATGAGTAAACTATTTTGACTGAAAAGAAATAAAGTAACATATGGTAAGATTTAATGAAATAGAAAAACCTCAAAACCACAAAGACCCTCATATATTTATATATAAGTGATGAAAGCTCCATTTCAACCCTAGTTCTACAGGACAGGACACTCTTGTTTTTGGAAGTAATTCTGGTCTCCAGTAATTCTCATATGAATTTGTAAAGAAAACCTATTCTCTAAATATAAGCCTCTAACAGAAACAAGCAAACAAAATCATTTGTTTACTTATTTTTTAATTAAAGCAATAAACCCCACAATGACTGAGTTGGGCAGCAGTTGTCCAAAGTCTTAGAAGAATGTGGAAAGCCAGAGAGATTGGTTACGGGTATCCCTAAACTACCTGGCCTGGGTACTAACACCTGAACTCAGGTCTTCTGGAACAGTAAGCTCTCTTAACCATGGTATGTTGCTGCATTTAATTCAAGTCTTTCTGAGCTTTCCATGGTGATTTTTATTATAGGTTTCTTTCTCAATCACTTGTAGCTCTTAACTTCTTTTTCTTATGTGTTCATCTTACTCAAATTAAATAGGATAGTTTTCAGTGGAGAACAAAAATACACAACCATCTTTAGCTGAGCAATACCTTTTGGGAGATGTGGTTAACTATGACAGACAGCTGGGCTAGATCTAAAATAAACTGACAGACACACTTCTGGGCAGCTGAATGAGGATACCTCTAGAAAGGATTAACTGAGAAGGAAAGGCGCTCCTCAAGAGTGGATAGCACCTTCTAAAAGCATCTCAGATATAAAGAGTCCCAAAGGGAACTAAATGCTTCTGTCTTGCCAGCCCTTGGTTTTTGTTAGTGAGAACATCTACCCCAATATTGCTGTTGCTTCTATCTTTGCTGCCATCAGAAGCAGCAAAAGCAGCTTCTTCAGCCATCCAAAATGAGCTGGAAAAAAAAAAGTCAGCTCTCCAAGAATCCCCTAGGTCTTAAAAGTCAGATTGAGATTGTAGAAGCACTAACTCTCTTGAATTATTGATGAGCTACTGGGAGCTCATAATTGGATAACTTAAATTCAGTGGCTCTCATGGAATCCTGGTGTATCCAGAAGCAAATAGCAGCACTCACCCATCAAAGACAGGGTGAGCACACAGCAGTCTTGCCATGCATGGAACTGGCAAAGAAATGTTTACAATTATCTGACATGAGAAGAGTAGATCTTTGCCATTTGGCTAATTAATCATATTGTTTTCAGGAATAAGATGGAAAGAAAGCTTACCAAGTTCTTATTCAATCCCAATAAGCAGAAAAATTCCAAAGTAAATGTATGAAAAGCTACTTTGAATCATAGAAACAAAGAATGATAATCCTTAAGTAATATATAATTTCTTGAATCAAGGGAAGTCTAGGTTGCCTTAAGGATGAGTCTTGTTATAATACTGAAAATGGTTTACTATTAATTTTTATCATATTATTCAGCAAAAATTTTTATGATCTTTTATGAGGAAAGTATATACTGGGGAAAAAAGAAAGTCTTTTCAGAGCCTACAAGGTACTGTGTCTGAATTAATATTCATCCCAAATATCTCCAAATATACTATGGTCCCTCTGTGCAGGATTATAAAGACAGGTGATCAATTGAGTTTTAGCCAAAGATTGACTAATAATATGTCCAGTGAGTCCTTGAACTCACCCTGTGACTCTTTCTTGATTCCCATAAAACGTTCTTGGAATAGATATACCTAGGAGATAAAACAATTTTGTCAGTGGTTCACTAACCTGAAGAATGAGGAGCATTACAATTAGGAAGATGAAATGGAAGCAGTTGAAACTGCCTTTACTAGGAAAAATATTGAACCAAAAAGAAGCTTGGTGATGGTTTCCAAAGCATCCCCTTTTTACTCTTTAATTTTGGCTGTGCAGAAGATGGGTGATCATTGAGAACTGTCATGATCACAACAGTTGAATATTTCAAACTTAAGTAGTGACTCTACCTTCAGCTGTTGTGCCAGATTTGGTTTTCTTATTTGAGCAAAATAACACATGCCCTGGTACTACAAATGCAGCTATTGATCATAAAATGATGGGGTTTCTTGATAACTATCCATAAGGTTCGCCAGAAGCAATTTTCTTTCAGTTGTCAAAGCCATTATTACAGTTTTACTATTGTACCTTACACAGATAGATCCATCACATTTAGAAAGTCAACTCAAAGGTTTCAACAAGTTTCTGAAACTGATCAGGTTGACCATGCTTATCCTTCTTCAAGCTGTAAAGACTGCTGAGAAATAGTCTCGTACAACATGAGATGAATAGAAGAGGTTCAGGCCAGCCTAGGTAACCTGAAGAACAAATAAGAGCTGAGCTGCCTAGAAGAAACAAATATGAAACATGCTCCCTACAAGTGGCTCAGACCACCTGAGCTGAATATAAGAGACAACTCCAAACAAACTTCTTTAAAGTTGTGTGATGTCCTCTGGATTTCCAGCTTTCATAAACTGTCACCCATATAGAGATGGATGTTGGTGATTCAGTTGTCCTTGAGTCATTCCTACTCTTCTAACCACTAACCTATATTTCTGTAAGCAACCTCAGCAAAACCCATTGGTTCACCAAGTTGGACTTTGGTGGTATGCTTTCTTTGGTCTGTGATGGTTCCCTATTAGAGGTGAGTAGACATTTGTTGTCCACATATATTGCCAAACAACTGGACACGTCTTCTGGAAAGTTTGTATTCATGTATAGGGTTCTAAGCTGAGTAGCTTTCATTTCCAGCAGCTTAGACAGTACCTTTCAATTTTTGGGAAAACTAACCTGCAAGGAGGAAGTTTCTAGCTCAGTTCCAGTATGATTTATTTGTTGTGCCTTCAGCAACAGCATCTAATCAACTGATTCTGGTGTGCATTGCAGAGGAATGAAAAGACCCTAAACCATTTGGGGGCTTCTGTGGCCTCCATGACCAACAATGCTTGAAGAGGTATCTCATATCTGATACTAAAGTTTTGTTTTTAGTTTAGTTTGTTCATTTAGTTTTTATTATTGTTATTATTTTATATCCTGAGCACAGATTGCCCTCCATTCTCTCTTTGCAGTAGCTCCTACCCACCTCCCCTCTGCCCACCCCCCATCCTTTCCTCATCCATTTCTTTTCAGAAAGGGGCAGGGCTCCTATGAATATCAGCAATACATGCCATATCAAGTTGTAGTAAGACTAGGCATCTCCCGTCATATTAAAGCTGGCTAAGACATATCAAAACAGATGAGGGTAGCCAGGTATTTCTAGCACCTATCAGTCCTTATCTTCTATGAATCCTCCTGGTATGTAGACCTTATGCCTTACCCTATATTTCTCCATCCCAGACAGTACGTTGATCTTGCCTTTTCCTGAGGCTCCTCCCTATATAATCTAGCTATGTTATTATTTGGACCTTTTATCCAGAAGACTCTTGGTCTTCTGCTATTCCGAATCTTCCTCTCTTATTGCACCTCTCCTCACATAGCCCAGATCACAGTCATGTACACTATGACTCTCCCAGATATCTCTGCCTTTGGCTGTGCTTTCCCTAGGATAATAAACCTCCTCCAACAAATCTAGGAGCAGTCATGTCCCTTTTTCTTTCTTTCCTTCCTTCCTTCCTTCCTTCCTTCCTTCCTTCCTTCCTTCCTTCCTTCTTCCTTTCTTTCTTTTTCATACATACTTGCTGAGTTTCAAGCTAATGTGAAATATAGTCTCAAAAAAAAGAACTAAAATAAAATATGTCTTGGACTATACCTGAGGAACTAAGGAAGAAGACCCAAGGTTGTCCTCTAACTTCCACAGGCATATTTACATAGGTGTCCACGTGAGCAAGCATACACACAATGTAATAAGAAAATTAAAATAAAATTGTACATGATTTCTATGCTTAAATCCTATAGTTGCTACTAAAAATTCATGTTATATGTTTACCACAATAACATACAGGATAATTTCTCTTTAAAACATCCTATTTTCATCTATTTGACCTCTGTATCTTAACCCTAGGTTAACCACTAAACTTTTTTTACTGTCTTTATAGATCTGCCCTTTTCCAGAATGTCATATACTTGGAATCATAAAGTATGTAACCTTTTCAGATTGTCTTTTTACACTTGGCAGTATGCATTTCAGAATGCTCCATGTCTTTTTATTGCTTGATAGTTCATTTGTTTTCACACTGAACAATATTCCATTGTGTGGTTATAATGTTCCCTAGTCTACCAGTTTGAAGGGTATCTTTGTTGTCTCCAACTCAGCAAAATTATGAATAAAGTTACTATAAACACTTCATATGAAGATTTTTGTATGGGTACAGATTTTCAAAACATTTGGGTAAATGCCCAAGAGTGTTGTATATGGTAAAACTATATTTAGCCTTGTGAAACACACAACACTATCAAACTATCTCCCAACCTTGGTTTCTCATTAGCATGAGTGCCACGTTTCACTGTTCATCCTTGTCTGAGTTTCTACGGCCAGCTTAGAGGGCTTCAGTTATTCCAGTCAGGAAAAAGTGGCACTACACTGCTGTTTCCATGTGAACTTTGTTTGAATGTTGAACTCAGCTATTGCACTTGAACAAATGATACTGGCCCTCTTTCACATATGCATTCAGTAATTGGTGATATACCTAGATGGTTTGCTGAGTATTATTATTATTATTATTATTATTGGTCTTTGTTTGCTTCTTGTTTCTTTTTTAAAACTCCCTCCCTATCTGATGTACAAGATAAGGGAGAACAAAGATGAAGTTCACAGAGGTGAGGCTCAAGTGCAAAATAAGACCGAGGCTTGAGCCAGAGAGCTGAGAGGAATGGAAATCAGAGCTTGGATAGAAACAGCTGCCATCACAGATAATTCCTGTAAATATGCAAGCTTTTTTTGTTTTTCAATTTAAAAAGAATGAAGCTAAAGGGTAAAGAGATTAAAGTGTAATTCTGAAAACCACTAATTCTATTCTGCTATTTTTATCTAACCCAAAACTTATTTAGGGGCTGTCACATAAGTGCCAGAATTTATTGCGGCATATGTAAACTTTGGCGCTGACATAATATAAACATCATCTAATTCTAAAAACTTTATTTCAAAATCAATTTACATAATGTGTAAACAAATAGGCTTTCAATCAAAGTTTAATCAAGTTATTATTAAATATTAATATAAAACTGACATTGCCTCTAATTTATGTAACTACTGATCAAGCAAACCTTTAATTTAGTTATGGTTTCAAATCTCGTTTGTCTTCTTCAAGTAATTGGGAATTTTTTTGTACAAAAAATTATAAAAGTCAATTTATGAAATATAATTCATGTTAACTGCAGAAAATGTATTTTGAACAAATTAAGCCTAAAACTATGTAGATTCTTTTCAAAATTTATGTTACCCTTTTTAATTACATATATTTCAAGACTATAATTTCATTTTAAAAGTATTCTAGCCCCTTTAAAAGGAACATATGCAGTTTATGTTTCACATCTTACTAACATGTGAGGCAAGAGAATTGTATAAACCATTATCTGGAGTAGTTCTGCATTTTATGAAAGGACACAATAGTTATAAAAACATAACAATAAAACAATCCAACTCTATCTTGAATAGGCAGTTAAATTTAACCCATTTCTAAAATTTCAAATTAAGCATTACAAGGAATATTAACCGATTATAAAATACTTAGCAGTAACCTCCACTACTGTCATCCTTCTGAGATTTGAGTCTATACTAAAGAAGTTATCTCCAAGCTACCAGTATTTACTCACGTTAAAGTAACAAAAGAGAACCTTTATCGTGGCTTGTTTTCATAGCGCAGAAATGTGATATGGATCTCAAATGCCTGTCAAAAGCTATGTACTAAAGACTCGGTTGATAGCCTGTGGCGCTATCTGGAAATGGTTCAACAATCAGGAAGTAGGAGCTACTAGCAGGAAATGAGGTCACTGAGGTTATGCCATTGAAGCGGATATTGCAACTGCCCTGCTTTCATTTCCTAGATGCCTGGCAGAAGGCTTTCCCATCAGATGCTCGGCTTTACTGCAAGCTCAAGCCAATGGGGGCCAGCAAAAATGGACTGAAGTCACAAACAAAAATAAATCCTTGCCTCTTTTAAACTGATTAACTTAGGCATTTTGCCATACTAGCAAAAAAAAAAAAAAAAAAAAAAAAAAAAAAAAAAAAAAAAGGAATCCTGAATAGGAGAGAGGAGAATAAAGAGTAGGCAAATTATAAACAATTTAAAACTGTATTGAAAACATTTCTAATACCCTCCTCCACATTGTAATATCCTGCTCCAGACTTAGCCTACTAACAAATTTTCTTTAAACCTGCTGCTAAAAGTGTTGCTTCCATTTCTCAACCTACTTAAAAAGTATCAGATCCTCCCCTCCCCACCACTACTCAAACCTCCACCCTTTCTTACTCATTGGGAGGTAAAAAGAATATAATAATAGGAAGAGCACACATTTAAGGGCCGGTCCCACACCCCACAGTAGGTATCCAACATAACTCAGGCTTAACAATATTTCTATCAAACAATGCTTTGTTTGTGCTTCATTTTTCTATTATACATGTCTTTTGCCAAGTATCAGATAATATTAAGTATACCTGTAGAATCATAAGCTGGGGAAATGTCCCATTTCAGGTATACATGCTTCTGATACTTGAATCACTTGTTAATTTCATGAAATTAAATAAGAATTTTACACCTAAACTTTTGTTTGTTTTGAGGACTGTAAGCCAAAGCTCTTCTTTGAAGATAGTCTTATCTTCCAGAATATAAAAATGTATAATGTTTAAAAGTGTTTTCCTGAAGGTCTTTTATATGGACATTATATCCACCTACTTTTATATAAATGTACAATACCCTGGAGTTAAATGCCCCAGTAGATGGCCACATACCTATGTGATTAGGAGTAACCTTATTTGGACTCAGAGAAGTTACTGATAGCATCAAGAAAAAAAGTAAAATGAAGACATGAGGAGGGTGAGTGGAAGATGGATTTGGGATACTGGGAGTTTGGAGAGGTGGTGGCAGATAGATACTCTCGACATGTATTGTATAAATGTATGACACTTTCAAAGAAAGAAAGACAAAATTCTTATCTGGAGCTACAAGGGATTAGTAATTACCACCCCTCAGAGGAAGAGGCTACAGAGCATGCTATCCAAGCATATGTGACCTTTGACATGAAACTACAACTTTTATGTAACATGAAGATTGTTAGTGATGGGTTTCAGTTAATCGTAGCTATGTAGCCTAGTGGGCTAATCACTGTCAATGACTGTTTATATGCTCAGCAGTCTACTTCTTCTGGACCTTGTGATATGGGAACGAACAGCAGTCATCTAGGTGCTTAACTGTCTCAAAGTCTTGAGATGGCCTATCCCCTGATTTCCAGCTTGTACTGTCTTTAGTTTTTTAATTTAATTAATTTTTTTACTTATGCACATTACATCCCACTCACTGCCCTCTTCATGGTTACCCCTCCCACAGTCCTTCCTGTGCCCCCTCCCTTTCCCTTCTGAGTGAGTGGGCCCTCTGGGAACCCCTCCTCCTCCCTGGAACTAAATGTCTTGAGGGAGGCTAGGCACTTCCTCTCCCACTGAGGCAGCCCAGCTAGTAAAACATATCCCACTTACAGGAAGCAGCTTTTAGGATAGCCTCTGCTCCAATTGTTCAGGAACCACATGAAGGTCAAGCTGCACATTTGCTACAAATGAGCAGAAAGGCCTACATCCAGCCCATGTATGTTCTTTGTTTGGTGGTTCAGACTTTGAGAGCCAGCTGGGTCCAAGTTTGTTTACTCTGTTGGTTTCTTCCTGTGGAGTTTCTACCCCCTTCAGGGCCAGCGATGCTTCCTCCTATTCTTCATAAGAGCCCTCAAGCTTCATCCATTGTCTGACTGTGGGTGACTGTATCTGTCTGAATCAGCTTCTGGGTGGAGCCTCTCAGAGGACAACATGTGCCTGTCTGTAAGCAAAAAAAAAAAAAAAAAGTATCATTAATAGTGTTAGGGGTTGGTGCTTTAACATGGGATGGGTCTCAAGTTGGGTTGGTTATGGTTTGGCTGTTCCCTCTGTCTCTGCTCTGCTCTCTCTCTAATGCCTGCATTGCTTATAAACAGGATAAATTTTGGAATGAATGTTTTGTGGGTGGGTTCGTGTCCCTACTTCTCACTGGCATTTCTGTCTGGCTACAGGAGGTGGCCTCTTGAAGTTCCATATCCCCAATGTAATGAGTTACAGCTAGTGATACCCCAATTGCTTCTTGGGCACCTCCCTTATCCCAGGTCTCTGTCTCATCCTGGAGATGTCCCCCTACCTCCTCAACCCCAAAGAAAATGTGGTATATAAACAATGGCATATAATTCAGCTACTAAAAACCAAGACATCATATATTTTGCAGGAAAATGGATGAAACTTGAGAATATCATCCTGAGTGAGATAACCCAATCCCCAAAGGACATGCATGTATGTGGATATTAGCTATAAAATACAGGTACCATATTATACTCCACAGATCCAAAGAAGCTAATCAGGAAGAAGGCCCAAGCAAGGAAGCTTGAATTCCACTTAGAAGAGAGAATAAAGTAGTCATAACAGGCATATGGAGGAAAGGAACTGACAGGGAAGGAGGATGGGGAAGGGAATGGGGATTCGGGATCAGGTATGGGGAAGGACAGAAGAGATGGCTGGTTGGCTATGAAACTGAATGGAAATCTGCAACTGTACTGCCTTTATAAGACACTTAGTTTGGTTCATTAGCTGTGTGGCTTTTATACTGATTTGGAGAGTCACATCATAACTTCAGGATTTTAAGGATAAAGCATAATAAATGTTTGTTTGGGGTTCTAGCCTCAAGGAGAAAACTTTGAGAAGGTTATTGTATAAGATAGTTTCTAGAGATAGAAATCTGAAAAAAAGATACAGGATTATAAGAAGCAAAAGAAAAACAGTACTGTAATTGGTCAGTCTGTAGATTTGTGTTCTGTTGTGGCAAAATGTCTATAGACTGCTCTAGAGAAGATGTTTGCCTTCAGAAGGGGTCTGTCTGATCTCAGACACTGCATCTCTGCATCTAATACTCTGCATCTGCCATGGATGCTTAGAGCCTGATGCTTGAATAGTGTTTATTTACTGCATTTATCACTATACAGAAAGTTCTTCCCCCAGGGTTTATCTAGGCATCTCCTCCTAGACTACCACACTACCTCTCTTCCAGAAATTTTGGTTATTGTCATCAAGACTGTAATTTTACTTGAGTCAAGGTGGTTTGATTTATAAATCTCAAGAGGAGACCATTTTTCAAGAGGGCAAGGGGGAAATTGACCCGACCATGTGGTACAGGAGTTACCTGAGTCCATAGAGAGGTGAAGAATTTGCAAATGCGTTCAGAAATATTCCTGTGTACATCCTACATACAAGGCACGGCTCTCAGCCACACAACACCCTTTTTACAGCTCATTTCCAATTAAAGGCTCTTGTAATTTTCTCCCAGAGTTGGATACAGAGAAGTATTCTGTGTGGCTTCTCAAAAGCACTCATAAAGTGAAAAACTAAAGAGAAACAAAGTCAGTTTTTTCTCCCTTCCGAATATTCTGCATACAGTAATAGAAAAGGACATGGCAGCCACAGCAAAATGTTCCACCCCAAAACTGAAGAAAGTCACACAGCAGTTACTAGCCCACCACAATTCTATCTTGGAAAATGTCACCATTTCTGCTGTGTCAAGGGCAGAGAATTTTCTCAGGGTTACCTATTATGTCCTGAGAGTAGTTCTGTGTAGTCTTTCAAGTCATTTTTTTTTCCATAAAGGACAAACTACATTTACAGCTGGCTTTCCCAGCTTGTGTCCGTCCTCCTCATAGGATGTTAATAAATGAGGTCTTCTAGCTATTTTTGAACTACTTTCTTTTAATCTAGACTATTAAAATTTCTTTTACAAATGTTGAATTTGCTGTCTATTAAATTTTAATCTATGGCTTCATTTTAAGACATATTCATTAAGCTGCTCTCCGGAGGGCCACACACATACATAAAGTCCCATTTGTCTAGCTAAGTAAGAGCCATTCCCATAGAGTCTTAGAAAGTCTATTATGTAGCTGAAATGATCAATAAGACAAGCAGTTACATTCTTGTAAAAATCTCTGTTGCTTAGCTAAGAGGATCTCAGTAATGGACCCTTCATTTTTTTTTCTGTGAAACTCAATAAAAAATCTTCAACTTCAATCATGAACCGTCCCTCACTTTCAAGCCCTGGCTGGTTTTCTGGCAGTATCCTACATTTGATTTTTGCTTCAAGGTATTAATTTATTTTAAAAAGGTTTTTTTTTTGTGGGCAAAAAAGTTGTATGTAGTAATAATTTACGTAATAACTCAGCAAATCATGATTGCAAAGTATTTCTTCTAGGTTGATGTACTATGGCCCTCAAGTAAAATATAGACTGCCACCAGTTTCTGTCAATAAAGTGTTACTATATCACATCAGTTCTGTTATTCATTTATGTATTATGTATGTCAACTTTTATACTTCAAGTATAAATGTGTATAGTTGCTAGAGATGACATACATTTGGGAAAATCTGAAATACTGATTGCCTGACTCGTTAACCAAAACATTCTGAGACCACATTCTTGGTCAGTGGTTCTCAACCTTTCTAATGCTCTGAAATTTTAATACAGTACTTCATGTTGTAGTGACCCCTAACTAAAATATTATTTTCATTACTACTTCACAACTGTAATTTTTCTACTGTTGTGAATTATAATGTCAATATCTGACATTTGGGATATCTGGTACTCGACTTTATGAAAGGGTCATTCCATGGCCAAAGGAGTAGAGTCCTGTACAATGAGAACTGCTGACATAAGTTATACTCAGAAATAAAGCTCTCTGTTCTTTGGTTCATTTCACACTATTGATTATCATATATACCTAAGAAAAACATCTGGGACTTTCAGATTTCTGTCTAGGACATCCCCTTAGTCAAACATACAAACTCTTTACATTATAATTCCTGGCTTTCATATTGCTATAACATATATAATAAACAAACACAAGATCACTTTTTATAAAGGCTCCAAAAACAATCCCCTTGCTGTCATGGCTGCCTCTTAGATTTCTCTAGTTTATACCTGCTGCATGATTATATAGTCAGTGTCATATACTTTACATGTTTGTTACAGTAGCATCCCACTTCTCCATATCAATTCTATTTCATCTATTTCTGGAAAAAATATACCTAAGCTGATTTTTAAATGCCATTTAAAAAATCTTAAATGATTCTGTAAGCTTACTTGTATCAGATAGCTTCTTTTATACATTTCAAATAGAGCTCCAGTTAGTGGGTGAGCCTAGTTAAACTTAATTTTCTAAGATGTTTGCATTTGTTGTTAAGTGTTTGAAAATGTATTACATCAAAATTTAGCAGCTTAGGAGCTTCTGTGGCACAATCAGTTAACCACCGACACTTATAAAACTTACTAGCTTAAAGCAACACAAAAGTTATTCTCTCTTAGATTTCAGACGTCAGCAGCTTAACTGAATAAGTCTCAATCAGGATCTCTCCCGAGGTTGATTGCAAATGATGGCTGAATCTTATCATAAGAAGGTTGATATATCTACTTAATGAATTTATAAGGATGCTTCCAATCTCACTACAGAAACTCCCATAGGTTCCTGGATAACTTCAAGATATGCCAACAAAATCAAGGAACTGATAATCATCACATTGCTAACAGTCATCTTGGCTTACAAACAGCACGGATGCAGATGCTCCCTGCCTAACAAGTACCACAGAGGTACTATGAGTTCAGACTCTCCTAAGTACAAACATCTTCTGGTTTCTTACAGATTAGCAACATAGATCAATGTGAAATACGTCCATCTTTGTGATCACATGACTTACTAGGATCTAAACCTCACAACACAGTCTAGAACTGAGAGAAGGTATAAGATTACATATGAAAAGTCAATGTTCACAGTGGGTTTTCTCTTGATCTCATAGTGCGTTTGCATCATCACAAGTTGAAAACTTTAAGTTAAGCCATTGTATTCTAGTAGCTATTTGTAAAATGTGAATTGAGGGTTTTCCAAAAACAGAAACACCAGAAAACTGTCCCTCTTCAAAGTATTTACATCCTGGACAACTCATGGCTGTCAGTTGGTGTTGCATGCAGCTACAGTTATGTAGTACCAGACTTTATAGTTGTTTTTTTATTTGTGCTTTTCAGCATATAGACTGAGTGGCAGAAAGCTGAATACAATGTTTCAAATATCTGTAAAAAGTGATTTATTTAACACAATGTGATAACTGTCTCTTAAAATTGTAACAGATGCCATTCATTTCAGTCTGACCAATTATATCTATGAGTCTTCCCGCTACACATATAATTCTATTCAGTACAAAAGTTGGAGATCATATACCTAGCTCGAACTTTTGATCTAAAACACTCAGATTTGCTAGTTTACCCGCCAGGTTAAACAGCACATTGTGGCCTTTTTGTTTATGAATAGTAGCTTAAATTGGATTTAGATTTATATTCCAGCTTTCTAGGCATCCCTATGCCCTGCCTACTGCTAATCCACTCTTGCTTTTGCACAGAATAAGCCTATATTAGTTTGTATGGATTTAACTGCACATAAATGAATTCCCTTGGTATCAGCTGCAATCATCTCTAGACACTGCTCTTCACGTCCTTCTGTCCATCAGCTCACACCCCACAGACGTCACTGTGGCTTAGATCCCACCTGCTATTGTCCTGTTGCCTCAGGTGCCATGCCCTGCTTCATTCAGGCCTGAGGTTAGCTGCTCTCTTTCATGACCTGACTTTGAAGAAAGCACTGTACTGTGCCTTGCTCACTTTAAAAACTGGGAACCTGATAATTTAGGTGTGCTGCTGGCAGGGACAATAGCCCTTTGAAGCACTAATGCTGTGTGGCAGGTCACCTGTCATCTTTGGAAGTTAACACTGAAAGCCAACAGCCTGGTACTGTGACATTCACTGCTAACATCCTAAGTAAGAGGGCTGAATTTTTGGATTCTGTTCAAAACACACTTGCTGTGGGTTTGTAAGTGCTGGACAGACTTTTCTATCTTATATAAAAAACTGCGTAAATATTGGCACACTCTAGTATGCGTTTCAGCTTTCAAAAACCTAATTGCTATTCTTTATTATCTGTTTCATTAAGCTAAATGTTTTATGTCTTCACTCCAATCCAACTCAGTGATAATCTTCATTGAATATTCAAGAACCTAATTGGTTAGGAGCTAAGGTATATTTTTAGTATAGAATTTTCAATTAAAATATCCTATCTCAATGAACAAGACAGTGCTAATCCTGCTGCAAGTGATTTACAAACACCAATGTCCAAATAAACCAGCATTACCATGGCAAATTCATAAATCTAAAATGATGTTGAACAAAAGATTATTCAACTTCCCATGGAAATTATTGAAAGCATAGTGAATATCACCAACTTCATTTTAATTGTTTTCTTGGTCAAGATAATAAGACTTCTTAAAATAAAGTTGTAAAATATACTTATAAAATAAGTATTATTGTATTATTAAAGTTATTGAAGTTATTATTAAAGTTATTATTATTAAAGTTATTGAAGTTATTGTATGGATTGCAATATGTCAAGGTTATTGTGGATGAATTTAAATTAGCACTTTCTATGAAATCCATGATATTAAAACATCACATATACATGAACATTAGATAGAATGATAATGAGTAACACATACAAACATCAGTCAGGACTGAAATGGACCATTTCCTTTTGAAACCCTCCATTGTTCTTAGTGATAATATTTCTTTCAAATCTCCACTGTTTATAAAATATTACAAATTCTATATTATTAATAATTTTCTAATAGTTTACAAACAATGTGCAGATGGTTATACAATGTACATTTTCCATAGTCTTCACTTTGTATTAGGCACAAATTTTATGTATCTTTACTTACCCTTAATATTCATCTATACACTCTAAAATTCATCTTTGATTATGCATTTGGATGTGTTGCATTATTTTTTTCTGTTCTCCTGGCTTTTTCTTAGTGATATGAAAAAAGCTCTTGCTTTGAATCTTACATTTTTATTTTCTTTTTTTAAAGGATTTCATATTCAAGTATCGTATTGCTGGATCCTGCTGGCTTTGTCCTGGAAATCTGGCTATGGTGATGAGGGAATGAAGAAAGTCAAACGAGCCATTCTTTCTCTAAATGAGCATCACCAACAGTAAAGGCAACAGCTGTCCTGAAATTTAGAAAGATTATCTCATACATCTGAATCCAGGAGGGGGGTTATTATATACAGGCAAATAAGAAGATAGATTTATGGTGTACAGCTGAACAGGAAGGCATGTTTACCCAAGGGCACCTCTGTATGGGAAACAGTCATCCTTGGTTGTAGTCATTCTTTAAGAGGAAGCAGTGGTTGATAGCTTTTTGTTTTTGTTTTATATGATTTTTTGTTTGTTTGTTTGTTTGTTTGTTTGTTTTTCAACAACTGGTCAAGTATTAATGAACTGTAAAAGCAATTTCTATTTGCCAGATGTAATTGTCTCCTCTTAGAGGTTTACTGCTGAATAAGCTCACCCTTTCAAATTCTTTCTGAACTCTGGCTGGCTGGTATAACTCAGCTGTTCTGGCCCAAACTCCTCTGCAAGCTGACTAACTTAAACCAGCTTCTCTTGGCTTCTGACTGAATTGCTCTGCTTGGCCCCAAACTAACACTGGCAATCTGTTCTAATCTTTTGGCTCATTCTCATTCTCTAGCTTGTTTTGTCTTCAGCTGCAACCTGGCTCCTCTAACACACTCCTCTTTTCCATGCTGTTTTCTTAAGTTGCCTCTCTTTCCTGTCTGTTGTTGTAATAGCTGGGTATATTTTATCTCTGACCCATTCTGTAAAATCTTTCTCGATCTGTCAGTTTATCTACCACTCAATTTCAAACATGACTGCTTCCTTCTACAAACTAACTTTACCTACATTGTTTGGGATTAAAGGTGTGTACTAAAGACATGTCATGTTGTAATTCAAGCCAGATCATACTGTAATCCAGACCAAGTCTGGATTTCATCCAAATTACGTAGACCTAGAAGGACCAGAGCAGTCATGTTGCTAGATTAAAATTCCTCCATAAAGAAAAGGTTTGTGAATCCCTGATTCTGATGTGGGAAAAGTTTGCCATAACTGTGAGTCTGAAATTTCAGGTCCTTCATATGGCTCTGCCCATCTCATCAACCCATGTTCATTCAGGGTTTCATCTGCTGCTCACATACTCACTTGGGACTTCCTCTGTTCCCTATGCTACATTTACATAATTTCCACACTATCCTATCTTCCAAGTTCTCCCATTACTCTCCTACCATTATCTCTCAAATTCATGACCTTCTTTAATGATTATTGTTCCATGTAACATACACACACACACACACACACACACACACACACACACACACGTTTAGTGCTATTCATATGTATATGGTTTTAGGAATGACCCCTTGAGATTATAAATGGAGAAGACTCTTCCTCTTGATATCCACTGATTACCTACAGCTCTTCGTGTAGGTGAGGGACATTGTGGAATTTCTCTTATCCAGCCTGGAATGTCAACAGGTGCTGTCAATGTTCAGATCTTGTTTAACATATGGTTGACATTTCACTGGTGTAGCCTCCCTGTTGTTTGGAAGACACGAATTGGTAGCAAGTGATCTCCCCACTCCCTTATTCTGCCGTGATCTTTGAGACTCAGATATGTGTGTGGAGGGGTTGTATTCTAGATGTATCAATTGGTTTTGGGCATCTGTACTCCATTGTTTCTTGCATTTTGAGTAGTTGTAGAGTTTTACAATGGTCTCTGACTGCTACAAAAAGATGCACTTTTGGTAAGATACACTTACTCCATAATTCATAAATATTTACAATATTTACATTTTGGATATTAACACAACATTGGTGTAAATATTCCCCCAAATATCTTTTTATTCACAAAGCCAAGATAATGATATCCTCTAATGGAATTTCTATGTAATACATATACACTTATATAGCTTTACTTATTAATACTAAAGCGATGGAAACAAGCTAGAGCTGTCCCTTGAATCCTAGTGTTAACACATCAAAAGGTTTTGGCTCATGGCTATAATCTGTCTCTGATTTGAACCTGTTCTCAAAGGGCTTCTGTGTCACAATTTAATCTTCACTGTAAAATACTAAGATGATAGAAATATGGTGTGACCATGGCAAAGCCAATTGAATGTCTAGAGTCAGATAGGGTATCTGAGTAAAGTCCCAGTGGCTGAATACTTGTGCTGTTATAAGAAGTGAGACCAACAGAAATAGCAACGTAATGTCCTGTGCTGCTGGGGATCTACTCTCAAGACTAAAGCCAGATCAACTGCAGCAATCTATGGTCTAGTGCTTCAGCAACAAAGTATGATATATAGCTATGCTACGTTTTCACCTTAGATGGAGGAGTAGGTGAGAAGGCTTTCCGCTTCATAACCTTCCTTTCTCAGTGGATGCTGATGCTCACCACTGAGAACTCTAAAACCCGAGCAGTAATTCTCTCACACAGCTCTGGGTCCAATATCCAGAAACACAACTCAATAGTGGTTAGGGTGCTACCAAATCTTTTACTGTTGGATATTTATATTTTTTTTACACTGATGTGTATGGTATGCACTCTACTGTTACTGCTTTGTTTTTCTTCTTCTATAGTTGAAGCATGGTCAGTAAAGAATACAAAGTAATGTGTTCTGGAAGGAATTCTGGCAATTTTACAAGCATGTCATTTTTCTTTCTTCTCATTTATCCTCCTATCCAACTTGCTCTATACACATTTCCTTGTTCTGCTTTGGTGTCAGATATATTCTCTCTCTCTCTCTCTCTCTCTCTCTCTCTCTCTCTCTCTCTCGTTTTCTTCCCACATCCTGTCCTAAATTATCTCTTATTGTCAGTTCCCTTTCTGCTTGTAGAACCTACATATACAAAGTAATAATAATAAAATAATAATACAGAGTCAGTATCTATGAAACTTACAGTATGTAAGAAAACATGCAGTATTTGTCTTTCCGAGTCTGGCTTTTTTCACTTTCCCTGATAGTATCCAGCTCTGTCTGCTTTCCTGCAGAGTGTTTTCTTCATAGATCACTACTTTCCCATAGCATCTATGTACCAGTTCTATTGTTATTACCCTGAGTACTTCATATCTATCTTTATCTCACTGCGTTTATGCACAACTTCTGGACTCCCACATTTTAGAGTTGAGAAATTAAAGGATCATTAAGTAGTATAATGATTCATCTCACAAAATATTTATCAGATAATTATTTTGGCCACAGGCAATGTTGAGAATCAAAATGGAAATGATGACCCAGGTGTATACAGGTATTAGTACTTTGGATTTCATAATTTAATAGCAGGATCAAGTTTAAGTAAATATACTTTTAGAATTAATTATATTTTAGAAAAGGACTGAAAAAGGGGGGTTGATAGATAATTCTTAGTTTTAAAGTAAAATGTTTATTACTCCTCAAAGTATTTTTTCTTACACTAATAATCTTATTGAAGAATATTTTGCACATTATTATAAGGCTTCATGTTATTTGACAGAGAAACTTGAGATCCTGTGTATAATCCGATTTGAATTTTTAATCTTTAAATATACTTTTATTACTAAAAGGTAATTTAACACAATAGTACATTGGAGATAAAGAATATTTAAGGATTTTTCCAAATTACATTTGTTGCTGTTGTTCATGCTAATGGTACTGGTGTACTGGTGTGTGTGTGTGTGTGTGTGTGTGTGTGTGTGTGTGTAAGTCAGAGGACAGTTGAAGATCCTCCTCTTCCCCCGTGGGGATTCTGGGAATTGTATTCAGGTCCTTAGGCTTGGAAGCTGGTCATCTCACCAGCATCAGTACTTAGCATTTTAGTTCGTGAGTTAGCTCATTTATGTGTGTGTGTGTGTGTGTTTATACGTACGTGTGTGTTCATGTATGAGTGCATGAACTTAAGTGGAAAGCTAGAGATTATGACTAATAAGTGTGTGTGTTCATGTATGAGTGCATGAACTTAAGTGGAAAGCTAGAGATTATGACTAATAAGTTCTTTTAAAATTATAAATGGATAACATCATGAACAGAACTATGAAGTGGAAGAAAATATGTTCTTTAAAATTTCTATTCATACTTGCAATTTGACCCTGTAAATACAGACACACACACATACACACACACACACACACACACACGCACATACATGCACACACACATACACACACACAGAAACACACACATGATCTAATTTTAAAAAAACTTAATGGATAAGTGTTTTGGATAGTATATAACATAAATTTAAAATCTGGAAGCTAATGCTATTATCTGCAATTTCTACATTAAAATCCTGATAGTATTCAAAGCTTAATTTTTTATTTTATAAATTCACATAATATAACTATACTAATTGCATTTATTTTATGAATTAAATTTTAATAAAAAGAAAAAACTATACTAAGCATTTGTATCTAGCTCACTATTACTTTCAAAGAAATAATAGTGCTTGAATGCCTTGAAATAGCTTTCTTTGTGTCAGGTGATGCTAGGAACTGTATCTGTTGTACAATGGTGGATATGAAATTGCAATTGAAATATCATGCCCAGGTGTCCATTTATCTGCCCTTTGAATTAAACTTGGCTATTTCTTCATTTGCACTCTCTCTACGAAAAATACATAACTCAATATCTACCTGTATTTGAAAAATATGACAATCAAGGGTTGATATTTACTCAACTCAGGATGGGTAGAAACTATGAAAATGTGCAGATTTTTGTTTAACTTGTATGATAGATGTTACTTTTGGGTAGCAAGAACTCCAAACTCCTTGTTATAAACCCAACATGGTACATTCTTTACCATTCTGTGTTAAAGTCCTGATGAATGTGAGTAAAGACCTCTTTTGCTGAACACAACATATAGTGAGTTACGGGAAGAGCTGATGGGATACTGGGAACATATCTGAGAGGTATATCACTTAAAGGAACAGCTGTTGTAGAGCTTGGTCCAAGTTATACCTCATGTGAACGTGGCTCTGTGATTTCCAGAATATCTGATTCTTTTACAAGAACACTGAAAATGATATATTAATATATAAAATATTAATGTTAGTTTCCCAAATGGAAAGTCTATCCTTTCAAGGGAGTCTCTTTTTATCTTATAATTGTTATTAGCCAAGATGTCATCAATTCATTCCTCTCTCAAAATGACATCTGCAATAGTGTCAGTGATTTACTTGCACATTTTGGATTCTGTGCTAATCAGTTCTAGGTTTAGTTATATAAATTATTTTATTTAATATTAATCTCACAGATAAAAAAGTGTCTGCATTACAAAATGTATATTTGCTATTCAAATTTTTGTAAATCTATATATAAATTCATATTCATACATAATGTATAAAGGCACAGTATAGATAATATACATATATATTGAAAATAATATATGGAAATATCTACTTCATCACATCATATTGTTTTTCAACTTAGTAATATTTATTTGTTTGAAATTTTTAAAGAATTGTTTATTTATTGTAGCTTTCTTCAGACACACCAGAAGAAGGTATCCGATACCATTACAGATAGTTGTGAGCCACCATGTGGTTGCTAGGAATTGAACTAAGGACTTCTGAAGAGCAGTCAGTGCTCTTCTCCACTGGGCCATCTCTCCAGCGCTTGAATTTTTTCAGATAGTCTCACTATATAGCCTTGACTAGTCTGGCACTTGCTGTGTAGACTTGGCTGCCCTCAAATTTGCACAATTTCTTGCCTCTGCATCTAGAATTATAGGATTAGAGGCATATGCTGCTACCAAATCTATTTTAGGTGTTATTTAAGAATGTAAATGAGCATTCTTTTATAAAGCAACAGATTTAGACTTAGTTTAATTATTCAACTCCACTGAAAGGAATTACCGTAAGAATTTCCTTCCCTTCTCATGTATATTTCATAATATTTTCAAACTATTCTCTAGGAAGTCAGAATTAAAAGGATCCTCAAAAACAGTTTAATAATTCCTTATGTTTTGGATTTATAATATCTAGAAAAGTGAAACAATTGGTCATTGTCAGGGAAATAAATAAGAGGACTGTGAAATGACAGAACACAGCCAAGAAGCAGGAGTTAATATTTCTGAGATATCACAGCTGACATACTGAGGGAGCATGTGAGAAAACATGGCATATACAGCAGGCTAAAATACAAATATATGGCCACTACATGCAAACATCTCTGAGTGAGTCTTGCTGGATGCATAGCTAAATATGTCCACTCTTATGGAAATACGACATTTGTAACTATTTTGCTATAAGCGAAGAAATAGAAAAGTACATCTAAGGTTTTTAACTGAAAGGGAAAATTTTTGGATAGACATCATTTGTGAGCATTTGATGAATTTCTAAGACGCTGATGGTGGTGGGCCGAACTGCAGTCCTGAGGCTCAAAAACAATTAAACTTGGAAATCTGTCACTCATCTCTACTTCGCAAATACATCGAGAATTCAAAGTTTTCTCTTTGACAGAAGAAGAGGGATTTATTGGACAGTGCAATGTAAAAAAAAAAAATGTACAGATGACGGGTGCTTCTGGCTGTCAGGAGAGCTGACAATGTTCCGACAGACTGCATCAAGGAGTCATGGTGATTTCTTTTGGATCAAGAAGCTGCTTCAGGCCAGGAATGGATGGTAATATTTCCTGTGCAGATCTGCTCCATATACCAAGTTCCGTGTTTTATGTTAACAAACATGCCAAGTTACATTTCAAATCCCCTCAAGAGTTCTAAAAGTATCATATTTGTATTCATTAGATTTAATGTAGAGGTTATTTTCTTTCTCAAAGATAACCAAAGAACTGGATTACATGCTGTAAGTGCCCATCAAGAAACTGAGGAGGAAGTATGAACAGAATGGAAGATCCACCAACTCAATGGCAATTGTCCCTTCCTTGTTTCCTGTGGTTCCTGTGTGTCACAATGATGCTACTGTGACTAACCTCCCACTATACATTAAGTACTAACCCTCCTCCAGCAGTGCTCAAAGCCCTTCAAAATGTCACTCCACACTCACCAAGGATCAGCTCAGTTACAAATATGTAAGCACCACTCTTTAGTTTCCTTTTAGAGACTGGTTTTAAGGACCACTACTCACTCATTCCTACCTGGGACCGTCGCTCGGCCGCCCATGACCTGCGCCCCCACCCACGACCCGCGCGGTGTCCGACAGTTGCCCTCACTTTCAGGAAGAATCACTTCTCTATGTCAGCTCTGGATAACCATATCTTTGTACCTGGGGCAGTTCTTGGCCTCCAAAACTTTTAAGTGGAGTTTTATCTACAGGTTCTTGGCAATGCTTCTATGAAAATGTAGAGATCACTGGTGTTTTCTTAAGTCAGAATCTTCAGAGTCTCAGTGTGAAGACTAGGTTAACTTCTTGTAGCAAAGTTCTTTAATCCTTACATTACTAAGCAGATACAATGCAGAAAATATCTGTTTAAACTCCTGACATCTAAGTGAAACAAAAGTCAGTTTCACTCCACATAGTGCTAAGTTCACAGCCTGTTAGGAAATTGGCTTACATGAAGGGGGAGCCAAATAGGTGATAATTAGGTCAAGCATATGGCAAAGAATTGTTATCAAAATATAAATTCTTTGTATTGTATTCTGTGTTTCTTACTGACAAAATTTATATAAGGTATTAAAAGTCTTTGTGTGTGTTTTCATATGTGTATGTATGTATATGTGTATGTGAATATGTGTGTGTGTGTGTGTGTGTGTGTGTCTGATGTGTGTGTGTGTGTTGTCTTAGCTTCCAAATAAATTCAATATAAAACTTTTCAGATAATTCTTTCATTTAAGACGCAAAATACGGACTGGAGATGTTCTCAATTGCTTCAGAAGTTGTCCAGCATGTAGGAGGCCTGTAGTTCAGCCTGAATAAACTAGCCTTGTTTGCTTACAAGGTGGAAGGTAGATTAGGTTAAGGTCATTTTCAGTTACATAGGGAATTTGAGGCAGGCCTGGGCTACATGAGAATAAAACAAACAAACCAGCAGAGTCAAGCATAATAGATATAAGAAAAACTTGAATGTTCACATGGCCTGGTGTAATAGGATCACCATTCATTCTGGCTCACTACTGTTTGAGAAACTGACAGAGAACAGAGGAGACAAGCACAGTGGAAAGGTGAGGACACTTCCAGTGCACATTCCTTGACATTATAGTCTTCTACCTCAGGCAAGGCAGGAGAGCTTCTAGGATATGTCAGATTCAAAGAGTGTGGAGAAGAATATCATACATTTGGTACATGAGGACACAGACATTTTGGAAGGTTTTGAAAGAACTGATGTATTCAATTTAATTCAAGGTAAATGTTAATTTATCTTTATGTCTTGTCTTTATCTTCCTTTGCTATTTCTGACGTGCTCCAGTATCAATAAAAATCCTAAAAGTTTATTTATTTGAGATGAGGCCTCACCATGAGGCTGCAGCTGTCTTGAAGCTCAATAATTAGAGTGCCCTGACCTAGAACTCATAGAGATTCACCTGCCTCCACTTTTCAAATGCTGATTAAAGCCATGTACCACCATGCTTGACATAGTAAATTCTAATTTAAAAAGTGCTTATAACTACCTCAGGTCCTAGAGATGTTACAGGCTTTACAGTCTGGCGTCTTCGATATCATGATGTAAGAACAGTTGATAGTGTAGTAGACCAACTGGATTTCACACGGAACTGGAACTGATACAGTAGACAAAACTTAACCCCAAATGTGTCAGTGATCTAAGTGTAAGAGCCAAAACATTCAAAAGTGTAAGAAAAATGCACATGAGTACATTGATGGTTTACAAATGGGAGAAACTGAATGTAAACTCTAATTTCTTAAGTGACTCAATCCTAGAATATATAAAGAACACCTATAACTCATCACAAAATGATCAAACTCAATTTAAAAAAATGGCAAAGATTTCAATCGAACTTTTTCAAAGAAAATATATACACTGCTGATATGCACATTAAAAGACTTTGTATTTCAGGATGTGAGTGTCCGTGTTCTGGTGCTGTGTAGGATGACTGCTTGAAAAAGAGACACTGTAGAATGAGTTTATGCTTTCTCAAGCAGCAGGGGGATCTGCCCCTCAGAGACTGAACTCTTGCAGCTTCCTACATGCACTTTTTATTGTTAGACAAAAGGCATTGTAAGTCAATTTTCATATATCAAAACCTCTTATCTTATCTAGGGATTGTCTTGAAGGAACCGTTACTTAAGCAATTCTTAGCCATAGAAGACTTCCTGGTTTGCCAGATAAGTTATGCAAAGGCTCTGAGATTCCTTCAAAGGAGCAATCCCATAAAATCTCAGATAGCAATCACTGGCAAAATGTTACTTCAAAGCCTAGTTTCCATCACTCTGGCATTTATTCCAGGTACAATAGTTCTGCTAAATTCTGCTATAAGTGAAGGCAACTTCTGTTATCTTTTACACTGATGGGTAGAGTTGATTTGGGTGGTCAGACTGGCCAGTCAGGAGTACTCTTCCTCACTCACTGTTCTAGCTGCACCCTTCCCAAAGTTTTCTACTTGGTCTACCTTCCCAAGCAGAGGAAGATCTGCTTTCAGTAATGGTTCATGAATGAGTATCTGTGCTCTCCTGCAAGAACTGTCAAACAAGGTCTCAAAATACTTGATCTCATTGATGATCAAGGAAAATCAAGTCAAAATGACAATGGGGTGTCACTGTTTTCACTACTAAAATAGCTTTTAAAACCAATAGAACAAAATTAGCGCATGATCATGAGGGTGTAGAACACTGAAAAAAATTAACCCTAATTCTGGGAATGCAGAACAGTGCAGTTTCTGTGAAAATCTGATAGTTCTTCTAAAGTTAAACACAAGGCAGTCTCATTATGTAGCAATTCCATTTCAAAACATATATTCAAAGGGAATTTAAAACAGAAGCTCAAAAAATGCTTACATTGCTTAGTTTCCTGTAACATTAATACTGCCCCAAAGTAGAGTCAATCCCTATATATAAAGAGATAAGCAAAATATCATAATACATGTAATGAAATATTATACAACTGTAAAGAAAGAGAAAGTTAAAATGCATGCAAAAACGCTGGATGGACATTATCCTAAGAGAAGTAGACAAGGTACAAGATTGTGGCTATTGTAGGGCTCACTTATAAGAACTTTCTAGAAGAAACAAATTCACGTTGACAGGAAGAATAAGTTACCTAGGGGCTGGTGAAGGAGGAATAAATGACATTGGTTAATGGATATAATGTTTTTCTTTAAAGTGTTAAGGCTTTAGAAATAGAAAGTACAGATACCTACACGATATGTGTATATAGTGTTGCTATTGAACGGTATATCTACAACAGATAAACAGCAACTTGTATGCTACATGTATGACGGTCTCAATTTCTCTTCTATTACTGTGACAAAAGAAACTTAAGGAAGAAAAAGTTAAGTTGGCTCATACCTCCAAGTTACAGTCCATCATGACAGAGAAGTCACAGCTGCAGGAGTCTGAGGGAGCATGCCACATTACATACACAGTCAAGAGCAGAGAGCTGATGGGATGCTGGGAGATGGCGCCAGCATTTGATGCACTTTCTAATCTTTCAGAGGACCTGGATTCAGCTCCTAGCACTCATGGAACTGCTTGTAATTTTAGTTCCAGTAAATCTGACCCTATCCTCTAGCCTACAAAGGCACACACACACACACACAAACACACACACACACACACACATACAGCAAAGGCACACACACAAACTAAATAAAAAAAAGAAAGAGGGCAGAGATCAATGAACACAAACGTGCTAGTGTTAAGCTCACTTTCTCCATTTTATGAAGTACAGCATCTCTTGTCCAGAGAACAGTCCTGCCTAAAATTACAGTGGGACATCTAATACCAATTATTGTAAACCAAGATAATCTGCCTCACGCAAACTCAGAGAATGATCATTTCCTAGGAGGTTCTAGATGCTCTCAATTGAGCAGTTAACACAAACACATATTTTATTGATTACAACAAAGTTGTACTCAATTATACATACAATTAATTGGAAATAAAAGGAATCAAACAGCCTAAATATGCCAACTTCACCTGCAGCTATCCACATGTTTTTGTTACTTTCCTGTTGAGTGATCAAACACCATGACCTAAAACAACTTAAGGAAGAATGATTTCCTCATGTCAGAGAGAAGACACACAATGGTGGCCAGAGAAGGAAACTGAGAGATCTCATCTTCATCCTCATGTAGAAAGCAGAGAGAATGAGCTAGGAGTGGGCTGAGGCTATAAACTTTCAATGTCAATCCCAAAGACTTACTTCCTGGACTAAGGTTCTACCTCCTGAACCATCCAAAACCTTCCCACACAGTGCCATTAACTGGGGACTAAGGGTTCACATACTTGAGCCTATGCAGAAAAATGAGTGGGGATAATTTCATAATCTAACCATCGTGCCTTGTGATCCTTATACTTCTGTAATTTAGTTTTAAGATACTGCTTATTTTTATAATAAAATAACACCAATATTGCAGCAGCTTAACACAGTAAAAACTCCCAAATTCCTCTGGCTGATTCATTCCACACTGCTAAGGTTTCGTGACATTATTACTTACCATTTCCAGTAACGAACAAAGAAAATACATATTAAAGGCACACTAACTTCTTTTTTCAAAGATAGTATGTGTGTGTGTTTGTGTGTGTGTGTGTGTGTGCCACATGTGCAGATATTGGCAGAAGGTGTTAGACTCCTAAAAACAGTAGCTACAGTTGGTTATGAGCCACCTAATTTGAGTGCTGGGAACTGAACTCACGTCCTCTGGAAGGCTCTTATCCACTGAACAATCTCTCCAATATCTAATTTCTTGAAAACATTGGGCCTAAGTTTGATCACCACATAAAACTGAACTTTTATTCATTTAGTGAGAAAGAATCATATAGTTGTCCATGAATATCAGAGAAGCCATCTCTCAGCTATAATAACACCACCGTGAGTTTTCTACAGTGTAGAGAACGGTCTATGATAGTCATGATTTCTGCTTTAAATAGAGAGCTCAATAATCATGTAGCAAGAGAAGCTAAAGAATAAGTAGAAATCAACAGATAAGCAGAGATAACAAAGAAAAAATATGATTAAGTCAGACTTCACAACATCTAGCAGAGATGCCTGGAGCCTGAATGAGAAAGCAATGATAATATCACCAAACTGGGGACTTAGACGGGGGATGCTTGTGGGGGGCACCCTCTTAGAGGGAAAGGAATGGGATGGGGGCTTCCTGGAGAGGGATAACATTTGAAATGTAAACAAATAAAATAATTAATACATTAAAAAATCCAGTGAAGATTACCTGGGAAGTTGAGGCAGTCAGCCTGAGTTCCAGTCTGGTGGAGCTTCTCTCCACCTAATAAGCTTCTCGTGGCCTTTTGTTCCCATTGAAGTCATTCTATATCATGGGAGAAACAGTACTAACCAACTTCTGCTGGAAATTGTTTGTCTTCTGGCCCTTCTTAAGGATGCAATGTTATTACTTTTGTCCTCTTCTCTCCCCGTCCCATCCCTGGACAAGGGTTCTTAGAGAATACTTTAAGGCAAACTTGTTTAGATCTCAAATTGAGAGACAGCCTTCCTTTCCTATCACCAAGTTCTCAGGGACCTAAAGCAGCATAGAAGAATTTACTGATGTAATGTTTTTGTTTTAGTTTTCTTTTTTTTTCACTGTGGAACAAAAACATACATCCTGGTAGGTTATTTTTCACCTGTAGTTCAGACAGTAATCATTGTTAACATTTCACATGTGAGAAAACTAAGATGCAGTGCTGGAACAATGTTTTAGCAGAAGAAGGTACTTATCATACAAGCAAGCCTCATGACTTGAAATCTATCTGCAGAGTTCCTATAAAAGTAGGAGACAACTCCATGAACTTGTCCTCTGACTTCCACACATGGGTCGTGACATACAGGTATACTCACACAGATATACACATCATGCAAGCAAACACAAATATACGAACACACACACATATGTATGCTTGATGATTAACTCTATGCATACATACACGTCTGAGGTGGGAATGTTCTAGCTCTCAAGGGTAATAGGAGGATGAACAATATCCAAAGCCAGGAAATCTATAAATATTCTTGTAAAAATACTAATAAATAATAATAGTAAGTTATTGGCATGTTATACTCTCTCTAATCTTCATTTTAATTAATCCATTAATTAATTTTGAGAAAATCTCATTACGCATGCCAAAATGGCCTAAAACTAACGGGAAGGCCAGCCTAGCCTTTAGCTGGCAATCCTGTCTGCGCTCCACTAGCACGAAAATAATGGCTTCTCACTTCTAAACTCTCCACTTCCCTTACTTCTTCTCCGTCATCAGATATTATAGAATGACTATAGAGATAAATTGTTCTTTAAACAGTTTCAGCAGATACATCACTAAATGAAGAGCAGGATGTGCCCTATGTGTTATGGCAGCATATTTACTGGATCTGTAAGGTCAATTCTATACTGGCAAAAGAGAATAATGTTTATTCATGTCAAAGTCGTCAAACATACACAGACATAACTTAGGCACTTTTGCTAAAGTTATAACTTCTGTCCCAGTATTATTTAAGTAGTGTATTTCTTTACAAATTTGTTTCACTTCACATTGGCCATAAGCTTTTAGGGGCAGTTTCTCCTGAGTTAAATACTTGTGTCACTACATAATCCTTTTTAAGGAAAAATAGTCAAGAGGATTCTCCAAAGACATTTGGGTTTTATTAGACTAAAACCTCACATAGCCGAATTAGCCGTTAGCTATGTTAAGACATAATTCATTAGTGCTGAGTATATTTCCTATCATTGTGTACCTATCATTGCTAGCTAGGTCAAACATATTTTAATAATCCATAAAGCCATGTAGCCATTAAGCATCCATTCCTCCAATGACATGTCACCAGCCTTGGTTAAGCACAACCTTCTTTCAGCTCTTATTACTTTATCTATCCTTCATGTTTCACATAAATGACCTATTTATACCTGACATTTCATTTGGCATAATATTTTTGAGTTTCATTCAAGGTAAAGCAATTCCAAGTACTTAGGTGCTTTCTATGGTTAAGTACTTTTCAATTGTTTGAGTCTATCATATTTTATTTATTCTTTCATTAATGAATGGAGACATCAATTAATTCCACATTTTTCCTTTAACACATTCAATTGCATTTCTTCTTCTTTTTGAAAATTGGATATTTTATTTATTGACAATTCAAATGTTATCCCCTTTCCCTGTTTCCTCTCCAAAATTCCCTATCCCATCACCCCCTCCCTGTTTCTATAAGGGTGCTCCCCCACCCATCCACCCACTCTCGCCTCACCTCCCTAGCATTCCCCTACACTGGGGCATCAAGCCTTAACAGGACCAAAGGCCTCTCCTCCCATTGATGCCAGATAAGGACATTCTCTGCTACATATGTGGCT
This sequence comes from Grammomys surdaster, assembly GCF_004785775.1. Taxonomy (NCBI): domain Eukaryota; kingdom Metazoa; phylum Chordata; class Mammalia; order Rodentia; family Muridae; genus Grammomys; species Grammomys surdaster. The sequence continues at coordinate 2,720,951 of NW_021620970.1, read as the reverse complement.
GGGGCCATGGGTCCCTGTATGTGTCCTCTTTGGTTGGTGGTTTAGTCGCTGGGAGCTCTGGGGGGTCTGGTTGGTTGATATTATTGTTCTTCCTATGGGGTTGCAAACCCCTTCAGCTCCTTCCATCCTTTCTCCAGCTTCTCCATTGGGGTCCCTGTGGTATGTCTAGTGGTTGACTGAGAACATTAACCTCTGTATTACTCAGGCTCTGGCAAATCGTCTCAGGAGACAGCTATATTAGGCTCCTGTCAGCAAGCACTTGTCATTAGCAATAGTGTCTGGGTTTGGTGTCTGCATTTGGGATGTATTCCCCAGATGAGGCAGTCTCTGGATGGCCTTCAGTCTCTGCTCCACTCTTTGTTTTTCTATTTCCTTCAGACAGGAGCAATTCTGGGGGAAATTTTTGGAGATGGGTGGGTAGCCCCCATCCCTCAACTGGGCAGCCATGCTTAAACTCTAGATATGGTCTCTAAAGATTGTCCCATCCCTTTGTTGGGTATTTCAGCTAATCTCATCCCTATTGTATTCCCACTTTTTGGATAAACATGTATAATATTGTTTAAAGGATTTATATACAAGTATTTTAAAGTGATTTTTTGGAGGCTGGGGCCCTGGCTCAGTAGATAAAAGCACTTGATCTGCAAAATCAAGAACCTGAGTTTAAGTGGCCAGGACCTATGTAAAAGCAGGCACAGTAGTATATAAGTGTATTTCCAGTGCTCCTATAGAAAGACGGGAGAGATATGTCAATCCTCAGATCACAGGTCTGCTATCCTGGTATGCACAGTGGCAAAACAAGATACCCTGTAACAAAAGAGGTGTAAGTAGGAGAACAATACCCAAGGTTGTTCTCTGACCTCCACATATGTGCCATGGAAGGTGAGGATGCACACTCTCCACTCTCACATTCAAATGAACACTCATCATTCATGCACGTGAATGTGTACACACACACACACTAGAGAGGTGAGAGAGAGAGAGAGAGAGAGAGAGAGAGAGAGAGAGAGAGAGAGAGA